>NC_073746.1:32426386-32722301 GCF_029784135.1 Toxorhynchites rutilus septentrionalis
ATTCGAAGGACTGTTCGTTTATGTTTATGCTCATTATGCACTTTTTTCGCAAAATGAAGATTTATTACTCGAAAAAGCTTCTTCACAGTTTCCGGGTTAACTTTTCGGCTTGCAGATAACCACATATTCTTGAACTCATCGAGTGACTGTGCTTCTCTACCATCCTTCTGAAGGTACCGCTCGATAATTGCCCAGTAACGTTCAACCAGGATTATTTGGTAGAATTATTAGCATTTTCGCGAATTTTACCTTGTATTTCTCCAGCAGTTTGAGGGTGGCAGCAGCACTTTCTTGCCAAACTTGTCAAACGGGGCCGGGAGTTCAATATTTCGACAATGTTTGCATTACAACTATGTTGGTAATATGTAACCGATTACTCGTGGTTGGCTCGAGGTTAGTATTACAAGTGTTTTCGTAATTGTGATGTTGCTGTCTCCAATGCTCTGTACGTGTGCCCGACACGGGATACTTCCTATTTGGATGCAGCTGAACATTAATCAGCAACGCCCCCCTAGTATGTATCCCATATCTAGCGTGGTGCGTCTTCTTGACTCGAGGAATCCAGGATAGAATGGTCACTAGCCGGCGCATTCATCAGCTCGTGTAGAGTTGTCATGAGCGATACAACCTTTGGCTCTTGTTGAATGATCAGTGGACTGCACAACCTTTGGCCCGTGTATCTGTAAAGAGTGTGTGTATGTATTGCCGCGACTAAGTAAAAGTTTATAGATCGGATAGGAGGGATATGAAACAGGGACACAACGAAGGAAACATCATTAAACGTTGACATCGGCGTTTCTGAGGAATAGGTATAGATGAAGCAGAAGATCAGGATCACGGCTACCTAAGATATCCCGGACGGGGATCTCCGATTGTCTGCCTTGTGCTCTCAGTGCTCTAGAGAGCTGAGAGCGAGCAGTATGGAACCGGATACACGACCAGACAACATGCTCGATGTCGTGGTAGCCATCGCCACAATCACAAAGATTGTTTGCTGCGAGCCCAATGCGATAGAGATGCGCGTTTAGGTTGTAGTGATTGGACATGAGCCGAGATATCACGCGAATGAAATAACGACCTACATTCAATCCCTTGAACCATGCCCTCGTCGAGACCTTAGGGATAATCGTGTGTAACCAGCGACCGAACTCATCTTCACTCCACATGCGCTGCCTACTAACGAGTGTGTCCTGACGAGGAATGTGAAAAAAATCATTATAAGCAATTTGCCTTTCAAAAAGTGTGCCTTCTGAAGCGCCCACCTTAGCTAGCGAGTCCGCATTCTCATCCCCCGGAATCGAGCAATGAGAGGGAACCCATGCTAAGGTAATCTTGAATAATTTTCCGACCAAAACACTCAATAGATGTCTTATTCTTGTTAGGAAATAAGATGAGCGTTTATAAACTTTCAATGAGCGGATTGCCTCTATTGAGCTGAGACTATCTGAAAAAATAAAATAATGGTCGATGGGCAATGTTCCAATGATCCCTAGTGCGTAGTATATCGCACCCAGTTCAGCGACATACACGGAACAAGGATCTCTGAGTTTGAAAGAGGCACTGGAATTTTCATTGAAGATGCCGAAGGCCAGTGGACCCGTTTATGAGTGAACCGTCAGTAAAGAACATTTTATCAGATCTAACTTTCCCATATTTTTCCGAAAATATCGACGGAATAACATTGGAGCGTAGATGATCTGGGGTTCCATGGATTTTTTGTCGTATGGACAGATCAAAAATGAGAGAGGAATTGCAAAAGTATGGGAAGCAAACTTGGTTGGAGATGCCTGTTGAAGGGAGCACTTCATGGGTAAGGTACTCATGGTATAAAGACATAAAACTTGACTGAGTAATCAGTTGGAGCAGATATTCGAAGTTATCAATCACCAATGGATTCATGATCTTGCAACGGATGAGAAATCTGTAGGAAAATTCTGTGAACCGAAGAGTAAGCGGGGGTACTCCTGCCAAAACTTCGAGACTCATCGTATGTGTCGAATGCAAACACCCCATGGCTATACGCAAGCAACGATATTGTATTCTCTCCAGCTTAAGAGTATGAATCCTGGCAGCTGATCGGAAGCAAAAACTGCCATATTCTAACACTGATAATATCGTTGTTTTGTACAATTGAATGAGGTCTCCTGGATGGGCACCCCACCATGTTCCGGTTATTGTTTGGAGAAAATTGATTCTTTGCTGTCATTTCTGTTTCAAATACGCAATGTGTATTCTCCAGTTACATTTAGAATCAAAGTGTTGTCGTGTCCAGTTTACAAGTTTCATCATCCATCAAAATATAACAGTCTCTTCGTTTTTTCAAGATCGTATCTAATCACCGGGATCGCTCCTTTGCCCGTTCGCGATCCATCTCAGTGTCTTGTGTTTCTTGTTGGTTCTGATGTCGTTCCTCCGTTTGATATTTTGCACGGCCCCAACGATAGCTTTGATTTTTTTCAGCAATTTTCTCGGCACATAGTCAGATTTATCGAACAGCAAAAGCTTCACACGTTTCTTCACTATTCGTGGATTGGAAGCTCCTCTTCTGCTCTTTAATCTTTTTGATAAATTGTTACATAGCAAACTTAAACTTTTTCACGAATTTTGCAAACTTTCTACAGGATAGTTCTTCGGAACAGTACTTTTGAAAAATCAAAAAACGAATGCTTGATCGATTCGTGCCATTTTGATAAATTAAACTGTTTTTACACAAAAATCTAAAACGCCAGCATGCACATGCATAATGTCAACTGGTTAATGCAGGATTCCTGGCCATTGCGGTGTAGAGGTAAATGAACAAGCAGATGAACTTGCCAGACGTTGCTCAAGCTTCACTGGTCTTGAATTATTCGGTGGAATTTCTGACTGTTTGTGGAAAAGTGAGCTGAAGAAATGAGAAGACCGGGAAGTGATGGCCAGTTGGATGACTGCACAATTTAACCAAAACAAAAATGTCACTCCGAGCATTAAAATTGACGAATTTGGCGCAGCGAGTAAAATGAGGATGTTTTGTTTTTTTGGTATGAAATTTGTTCAAATTTTCTAGAAAAATCAGAATTTATCTTCAAATTTCCCGGTTTCACGTATTCTTTCTGCACTAAAAAGGTTAGAAAATCATCATTTTACAAAGTGCTATGTATATTACGAGGAATAGCTTGTCATAAGTATTGTAACTTTAATTTTTTTCAACTAAGTAAACGATGAATAGGGTGTTTGGCGCTAAAAATACTGCAAATCCGTCTCGTATCGGCCCCTACATAATCAATGATATCAGCCAATTTTATATGATATCGATTTCATCGCAATTATCCATAGTATCAATAACCGGTATGCATTATCAAACTTAAAATTTTCGAAGATTATCTATGACTTTGGTCAAATCGCGTGTTGAAATCATCGTAAATATACAAAACTCCAACTTTCTTACCATAAACTGACGACATTCAATGGCTGAAATGAATCTAAATTTAAATAAAATGAATAATCACCACCGAATCTCGCTTTTCAGTGCGTAAAATAAACAAACACCCTCACTTTTGTGGTTCTGAGCTCTAATGTAGATGTCGCATGGGCTGATTCAGCATGGCGTAAATCTTAATCTTAATAAGTAAGACCTCAGTACATTTGATGTTCTCATAACAAGACACTGTCCGAGCAAATATTATCTTCGAAACATAGGTTTAGTACAAGGCGATATTCGTCGCTTTTGTAATGCAGGAAGCGATACCTCGGAACACTTACTCTGCAATTGCGGAGCTTCAACAAGACGCAGACTTCAACACCTTGATAAGGCCATCCTGCGTTGTGGTTGTAAAGACATTGGTCATTTAAGCAACATTGCATACTTGAAACCTTCGAAAAAGAATTGGATTACTTTTTGAAATGGGCCAATTTCTGGTCAAAGAATGAAATGTAGGAAAATGTTTATCTTTTCATAAAAAATATCAAAAAAAAATTAAGAAAAAATTATCCTGAAAAAAATTATTTTAAAAATTGAAATTATTATTTATGAACTTTTGTCGAAGACATCATCTTTTTATGTAGTTTCTGGAATATGTACATGGTGCATTTTTGTATGGAGACTACTGAAAGAATAATGTTTTACTCGTAACATTTTTATGTGTTAAAAAAATTGAAATATGTTTTTTCAGTGTAATTTTTCTTTTACTTTTTTTTATATTTTTCATGAAAATTTGAACAATTTCCTACATTATATCTTTCAGAATTTTTTAGGAATTATAGTTTTTGAGTTATATATTTTTGTAAGAAACTAAGAAAAAAAATTGGCCCTTTTCAAAAAATGAATTCTAATTTTTCTTCCAAGATCAAGTATGCAAAGTTGCTTAAATGACCAATGTGTTTACACCCACAACGTTTCATTGCAATCTGAGATGTTGCTGCGATTGGCCAGTCGAGTTGGCATGAAATTCGTCGCTATAGCTTTCGATCTACTCCCTCGTCAATAAGCAGTAGATAAGCTTGAAGCGTCGTAAAAAAATGAAGCATATCACAATATATAGTTCAAAATCAACATAGTTCAAATCAACTATACGATGAATGAACATTCATGAAATTGGTGGTAAATGTTGATATTTTATCGTCAATCAAAATTGTCCGTTTTATAGAATGAACATCTATATCTATCTATCTATATATATAAAAAAAATGGATTTCTGTCTGTCTGTCTGATTCTTATGGACTCGGAAACTGCTGAACCGATCAACATGAAAATTGGTAGGTAGGGCTTTTTGGAGCCGAGAAAGGTTTTCGTGATAGTTTGAGACAAAATGCAACCAAATTTGGCATATTGAGGTTTTAGGGTGCAATAAATGTTTCTATGGTAGTTAGACACTCCAGTGGTGTCTGCCATACAAATGAAACACAAATTTCAGCATAGCTCGAGAATTAATCAAGCAAATGAAACCAAATTAGGCACATGGAGGTTTTAGGGTGCAATAAATGTTCTATGGTGGTTAGATACACCACCCCCCTCTCTTAAGGAGGGCTGCCATACAAATGAAACACAAACTTCTGCATAACTCGAAACTAAACAAGCCAAATTTGGGATGTGATGGTTGTGATGTGATGGGTACGAGAAATGTTTTTATGGTGGTATGAGACCCCTCCCATCTCTAGAAAGCAGTGGGGGCCCCCCACTACGTTTCAACCATATAGGACAATTGAACATTCTCGAAAAACTCTGAAGGAAAATGGGTAAATTAGAAAAATTCAATTCGCATGTGTTTTACAATTACTATATTCGTTCGAAAGTGGAAATGGATTTTAATGCGATAAAACGCACTCCTATATCGTCTTCTATCTATATAAATAAAAAAGATCGCCGAATGTGTTGATAAGAGAAAGGAATTGTCCGATTTAGGGCTGTTTTCATTCTATCATATTTTTTGCATCAAACATTTATTCCATGTTACGGAGAAACATGTTATTTGCAAGTGATTGAAAAATCTTAAACGAGAATTGTGTCTGAAAATAATCTGATATTGAAATGTCGAGTTTTGGTAGAAGTACTGAAATTTTATAGTAAAAAATTATTTTAATATGTAGATCAAATAAAATTAAAAATACATTTTTGAGTATGATTTTGAACAGTGCATTCAAAATATTATTGTTTCCCAAATAGTTAATTCAATTTCCAACAACTTTGTCCAGCATCACATTTTAATCAGACACATGGATTTCGAGTTA
The DNA here is from genome assembly GCF_029784135.1 of Toxorhynchites rutilus septentrionalis. Classification (NCBI taxonomy): domain Eukaryota; kingdom Metazoa; phylum Arthropoda; class Insecta; order Diptera; family Culicidae; genus Toxorhynchites; species Toxorhynchites rutilus. Next base: position 32,432,093 of record NC_073746.1, read on the forward strand.
TGATTTTTTTAAAGAAAGATCAATGATTTTAAATACGCACTTTTAAAAAATTAGTCGTAATTTAAATTGGTCATATGATGAAGAAAATTGTGATTTTGGGTAGCTACCATCATGAGTACCAAGTTTCAAAAAAATCGAAGAGGGTGAGATCAGCGACCGACTGATTTTTGCGTGGGATTGCTCATAATGAATATCTTCGTTCGAGTCTGATTCTAATACTTTAACATGTGGATGAAATCGATTCATTGATTCATGAATAGTAACAATACCCGATCTGCTCGAAATCTATCTGATTGCCATAACATGATTGTTGTTATTGATCGCTAGTCGTGATCTCAACATCATGCTCCGTTTGCAGGAAGTTCACTTTATAATGTAAACATTACAATTTTCATCTCCATTCCGTCTACCCTCCTATTCTTGCGATTGGAAAATGTTAAATCCAATGATCCTAACTCTAAAAGCCACGATTAGCTTTAATGTTGCTAAAGAGTTGATCACGGAAGCCGTAGTACTGGAGGAGTCATGCTGTCGGATCATTGCCTAGACTAATTAAGGTGGCGAAAAGTAACGATAGAAAAAAGATTAAATCCTGGCTCCCATCTAACCGATGATCACTATCATCCACAGCCACATTGGACGACACTTTCCGACAACATAATCTTCTCGAGATCCGATTGAGCTTGTTGTCTCCTCGATGTAACTAACTTCCAACAGATTAATCCTTCCGAGCGAAGCGATACTGGCGAGCGGAGCGCAGTGCAAAAAAAACTTTTTTACAGCATCATGATGTTCTCCCCCTCGAGCCAAACCTCCCCACAGAGTATAGGGTCTCGGGGCAGCTTACGATTGGTGAGCCCGTAATTGAGATGGCAAAAACCTGTTGACATAATTTGACTCGGTCTCATAAAGTCACCCGAAGAGAACAAGTCATGGAGAAATGGCGTATGTGTGGACAAAATGCGGCTGACTGCCGCGTTGGAGTCTGCGTTTCTGTGTTTTTTTTCTCCTCACTATAGAATGCAGTCTCCATCATGGGCTGTTAAGTCAGAGCAAACATGCGCTGAAAGTTGGAATTGTGCGATGGTGAGGGAGCAAAAACATCGTTGGCCAGGAATCTGAGGATCAGCAAGAAAAAAAAAAGATGGTGACGCGACAACGTTACACAAACATAAGAAAAACTGCACACCTCCAAACGACGGGTGACAAAAAGTTGTCGTCGCAATGGCTCCGTGTTCAGAGGAAAACATGGTAATTATTGGCCGGTCTGGCACGCTCGGTTCTTTTTCTTTTGTGGCTATATTAGCGTAATTTTCGCCGGAATGGACAGTCGCAAATGATACAGAATGCTGCTATCGCATTCTGTTTCGATAATTTCGGAATGAATATTTCATACAGCTTGCAGTTATCAACCGCGTTCCAAACATATAACTTTCCTGTTATGAAACGTTCGATGGTCCAATCGGAACACAGTTGAAAGTAAAGTTGTCGAACGGTCAGCCTTCTCTGCAAACATTCTGATGCCAAATGGGACGGGAAGGAAAGTAACATTAAACAAGTTTTTTTGTTGTTGTTGCGTTTCTCCTATAAATTATATTATTTTCTGCAATTTGGCTTCATTCCCAAGCGTTGTGGCAATTCTGCGATTATCGCGTGTCGCTTCCCGCTGTTTGCTGTTGGCTGCTCTGCTGGAAATTGATTGGGCAACGTTTTACTTAATGACAACGCCGGAGTACCGAACAGGCCCTAAGGTACGCTGAAATGTCCAGCGCCTGGGCAACAGAGAGGGATTCATTGCATGAATCACGAATTGGTAGCCACTTAAATGGAAGGCAACTGTAAGGGTTACAGAACACCACCTCCAAACTCGGCCCAATCAGTAAAACATCGAGAAAGCGTAATTATGCAAAAACGGCTCAATTTGCATGCAAATGTGTATGCATGACGCCTGCCACTCGTGTGTTTGTGTTTTTTGCTGTTGTTACTACTAGTTTTCTTCTCAACTACCGGCGGAATTCATTTTTTCCCCGGAACAACCCTGGAACATCACTACCCGCTGCAAGTTGTGTAGCTGGTAGCAGAGTTGCAATAATTGAGAAATTATGCATCATTTAAATTAATTTGTTTTATAATTATTTCGCCACTGCAGTTCTCCACTGTTGCACATCGTTGATAGACAGAACCTGAGCGATGGATTCGTCTGTTGCAAGCGATCATAATGAAGTGCTTTTTTGCATCTTGTTTACCGATAAATGAGCGCAGTCACTTATTATGACAGCCACTTGTGAAGTGTTTTGTCGATGCCTGCATTGTAATGAACAACGGAGCCGGGTCGATTATTCGCTAGGAAGGGTTATTGCTAACAATAATTGATGGTTATGTTGGATGAATCTATTCATGTTCAATATTATGTTGAAAGTTATATCATTTGTTCGCAAAATTTTGTATTGAGTTTTTTTTAAATATTTTTTAATCATGTTATGACTTTTTCTAAATTCATGTATCGATCAATATTATAAACTATTTTGATCCCTCAGTTCCCATTTTTCTGATATACATGTGTGGTATACCTATATTAGGGTGCCAATGAAAATGGTCATCTCCAATATCAAAAAGTTACCTCATAAAAAATGCTCACCACCTCGAAAAAACACCCTATGCCAAATATCAGCTCAATCGAACTTAAGGGAGAGTGGCGCAAAGCGTTCAAAGTTTGAGTTTTTTGAAAATAGAAAAATCACCCAAGCTCCTTTTTCAAAAAAAAAAAACTCAAATTTTTACGTCTGTGTCACTCATAAATGAAGTGCTATGAAGTGAATGAGCTAATATTTTACAAAGGGTATATTATCGTGCAACATTTCGGGCGAGTTCCGAATGAAAAAACGAGATAACTATTGTTATTGCTACTCAAAACCATACGTTTCGTTTCGTATTCCGAAAAAGTCCCAGAGTGTCGATTTTTGACGAATAAACTTTTTCGAGATGATACTTTTTGTAACTTTAACTAACTTTTTGAAATTTTAGGATCGATTTTTACATTCATACATCCATACATTCATTGGCACCATACTGTACTAGTCCTAGAAATGGCTGTGCATAATGCATATATATATTGTACTAGCTAACCCGGCAAACTTCGTCCCGCCCATTTACTTGATTAATTCTCGAGTAATGTAGAAATTTGTGTTTTATTTGTATGGCAGCCACCCGTAAGAGAGGGGGGAGGGGTATCTAACCACCATAGAAACATTCATTGTACCCTAAAGTTTCCATATGCCTAATTTGGTTTAATTTGCTTGATTAATTCTCGGGTAATGCAAAAATTTGTGTTTCATTTGTATGGCAGCCCCCCCTTTGAGTGGGGGAAGGACTGTCTAACCATCATAGAAACATTTATTGCACCCTAAAACTTTCACATGCCAACTTTGGTTTCGTTTGATTGGTTAATTTCCAAGTATGGCAGCCCCCCCCTTAGAGAGGGGGGAGGGGTCTCAAAATATCACGAAAACCTTCCCCGGCCTCAAAAACCCCTACATACCAATTTTCATGTCGATCGGTTCAGTAGTTTCCGAGTCTATAAGAATCAGACAGACAGACAGACATCACTCCATTTTTATATATATAGATTGTCAGCAACCGAACACAGACAATAAAAAGTTTTTTAAATTTAGAGAAAAAGTTCTACAATATTGGCTAAATGTAGGCCAAGATGCAGTCATTCGATCTCTTCAATCATACCCCAAGAACTAAGTTCCCTTCATAATCTTGATGCTATTCCTCCTACACCACACAAGAAAAACCCAACTCGCAAAAGTAGAGTTTGTGCAACGAAAAACATAGGAAAGGAGACTCGATGTTACTGTCCGAGCTGTCCTGATAAGCCTCAATTGAGTATTGGACTTTGTTACAAAGTCTATCATGAAGATAAGGTATTCTAAGTGATTTAGTTGCTATAAAAATTTGTTATAAATTCACGAAGAAGTTGATTTTTGCGTAAAAGATCATTCTCTATAAGAAATAAATTACTGTATTACTTATTACTGTAGACCATACTAGATAAGTTTAGGCATAATTTTATAATCGAATAATGTGTATGATAAAAATCATATACAGAACTTGACATTGAAACGTAAAGATGAAGAACCCTAGGTTGATTACTTGAAATATAGTATTATATTATAATGTAAAACTAAATAAAAAAAACAATGAGAATTTAAGTAAAAAACAAATCAGGGAGTTCAGTTGCATAGGCCAACTATAGAGCAACCAGCGTTGGCTGTATTCCATATCATTTCTACTAAATCATCGTGTAGAAAATCTTATCATCTCTGAAACTCTGCTCATAAAACTATATGGCCGGAGACAGAGATCGTAGAGATTGGATCGACATAAGAATGGATTTTTAGAAACGCTGGAAAGAAGAAAAGAGGCATTTTAGAATTTCCATTTATACTACATTTATTAGACGAAACGGCATTCTTCATGAAATCCTCCATTGAGAGCTTCATCCTGTTCGGCAAGATTCATCCTTATAGTCGTTTCAACACTTGGCTTTCACACATATCAACTGAAACCCGATCTTAACTTGTCTTCATCTCAGCTGTCAAACCTGAGCTCAACTTCCGCACACGAAGCAACTCGAAACTGATAGGTATCATTAAATTTTGTCTGTCATCTTTGAATCGCAGAATCTGACTCTGGAACTTTTGTGAAGTGACAAAGACAATGAATTTCATATGAAATGAACACGCTATCAGAATAAAAATTATGAACAAAAAATAACTTTTTCATATCAAATATGCATTCTGTGTAATTGAAAATCACATTTTTCACTACTGGTGAAACAATCTTGATCGTAAATGGTGTCTAAAGATAATTTTATATAATAATAACTACTTTTTTTTTGCGCTTACCACGTGTTTCACGTGTTTCACGTGTTTCAAATTATTAAATAATACAAAATAAAAATATTCAAATTTTATTTTTTAACGATTTAAAACTGCTTTTATGCCTGCCAATCTGATACAGCAATTCCAAATGAAATCGTCCTAAAAATGCAGATTTTAAAAACTTGTATTTTTGATTCCAATAAAAGTGTGTATTCCGTTTGGTTTGAAGGAAATATGAGTTTTTCACAGCAATTGGGAATTTTTTGACTCAAGCGTAACTTTTGAAAAGGACGTATTGATTTTAGTAAGAGAAATCTTTGATAATTTATATCTCAAAAACTATGAGTCGTACCGAAATAGCGTCTTAGAAAGAGTTATAGAGTATTGATGGTTGAATATGAAATGTACTCTAATGTATAATGTATGTACTCTTTTTTTATTTACAAAATAAAATTTTAATTTGCGATATCAAAAAATATATTTTTTTTTCTAATTTTTTTCAATTTTTCAACATAAAATAGAAGTCATGTCTTCTTGAAAGGCGTTAACGTTCCCTGTGGAACTTTTACCGTCTCAACGTATGCATTAACTAGCGTCATTTATTAAGATTTCTTAAGCCAAATAACACGCCTTGAATGTATTCCGAGGGGCAAGCTCTAGAATACGCGTGACCACAGTGCAAGTCGAAGGAAATTTCTTTGACGATAGATCCCCCGGCCAGAACGGGAATCGAACCCGAACACCCGGCATGACAATGTGAGACGCTAACCACTCGGCCACCGGTGGACATAAGTCATGTAGAAAATTTAAAAAATGAGCCCAAGATGGTAAAACAATTTTTGACGAAATTTGTGGAACATCGAATTTTTAGGAATTTTCGAAACTTCGAATTTTTGTATGTTAGCAATCAGTTTTAGCCACAAATTATGAACCCTGATATGATTTAAAACAAAAAAGGTTATTATCAATCTCCTTCTAAATGTGGCCATTCTCGAGATATTAAAAAAAAATATTTATGTTGTTGGAAATTATAAGCATATTCATAAAATTTCATGAACATGACGGTATAACACGACAAACATATTAAAAAGGATTATTTGCTATAAAAAAGACAATAAATTAGAAATATATTTTTTTAAATATTTCGAGAATGGTTACATTTAGAAGGACATTGATAATAACGTTTTTTGTTTGAAATCACATCAGAATTCATCATTTGTGGCTAAAAATGATTGTTAACATACGAAAATTCGAAGTTTCGAAAATTCCTAAAAATTCGATGTTCTACAAAGTTCGGCAAAAAAAGTTTTACTATCTTGGGCCCATTTTTTTAATTTTCTGCATAACTTCTATTTTGTATGAAAAAATTAAAAATAAATTAAAAAATATGTATTTTGGATGTTGCAAATTGAATTTTTATTTTGTAAATAAAAAAAGAGTACTATTTTTTTTTTCTCAGTGTACATTTTTTTCATATTCAACCATCAATACTCTATAACTCTTTCTAAGACGCTATTTCGGTACGACTCATAGTTTTTGAGATATAAATTATCAAAGATTTCTCTTACTAAAATCGATACTACCTTTTCAAAAGTTACGCTTGAGTCAAAAAATTCTCAATTGTTGTGGAAAACTCATATTTCCTCTAACCCAAACGGAATACACACTTTCATTCCAATAAAAAATACTCATGTTTTGTCATTTGTCATTTGTTCCAAATGAAATCGAATTGCGGTATATTTAAAACCATGTAGGCAGAAACAAGTTGCACAAAAAATTATCTAAACTAGATCAAAAATAGCGGACTCATCATTCGCTATCCAACTCTTGACGAGTAAAGTTCAGTGTCGGTATTGTGCGTTGCCACTTTTGCTATTGTACTATTGGTACGAGTGTATCGTGTACGAGTGAAGGTCATTGCTGTCCGCGACCTGACCTTTTGTGAAGTGGAACGAAGGAACAAAGGAAGCAGCGCTCTTGCAGCGAGCCGGATTGCGGCTGTTGAACTGATTCGACATAACGGGATCGCCATCGCGTGACTGTCGCAAACGGGATTCATCATCACGTGGCTGCGTAAGCTATTCTTGCGCTATTGTGTTGTCTCCGTAGCGCGTAGCCTCTGTCTCTCCCTGATTAGGGCAGTAGAGCGCATTATTGGAACAACTTATATATTAAGGTACACATATTTATTATTAATATTATTATTCAATTCATTTGTTCATTGTTTGATATTATTATCATAATTTTTTTTTTTGCTATTTTTTTTAAGATTATTGTTAAAATCAATAATAATTTAGAAATAAGACAGAAATTTTTGTAAAATGGAGAATAGTGGAGGATCTCCAGAGATGGAGATCTCCGATAATGAATCTCATATAAGATCTGGGAAAAAACATAAACGAGTCCCTCATAAGGAAGATAATTCTTCTGGGGACGAATCCGCTCATCCTACCAAGCCCCCCCTTTAAGAAAATTGCAAGCCTCCCTTCTCAACCCACTGTTACTTCCACTCCCCCTCTCCCATCATCGATTTCGCTTCCCCCTTCTGATGCTTCCGATCCAACCCAATCCTCGTCCTCGTCCTCATCCTCATCCTCGTCCTCGTCCTCGTCCTCGTCCTCGTCTTCCCCCTCTGTTGTCTCCGCTCCACGTGTCAGAGTTTATCCAGAAGATGCACCTGGAACTGGCCCTTGGGTTGTTTTCCTCCGGCCAAAACCGAAAGGAAAAAACCTTAAAGTGATTCAGATCATGAAAGATCTGGCCAGATACACTTCTGTATCTGAAATTCGTAGGGTTAGACCGAACAAATTGCGAGTTGTCGTGAATGACCGGAAACACGCAAACGAGATTGTTGCTGATCAACATTTCACTCTCGAATATCGAACATTTATACCCTCCCATAACGTAGAAATTGAGGGGGTGATAACTGAAACGGGTCTGACGAGCGAACAAATAAAAGCAGAAGGAAAAGGCAAGTTCAAGAAGCTCCCCTCAATGGAAGTGAAAATCTTGAACTGTCGCCAACTCGGGAAACTTTCCCATGATGGGGACCAAACTAAATTTACGCCGTCCGACTCGTTTCGAGTCACCTTTGCTGGTGCCGCTCTCCCTGACTACGTTATGGTGGACAAATTGAGACTACCTGTGCGACTCTTCGTGCCAAAGCCCATGACTTGCAACAAATGCAAGTCAGTTGGTCACACTTCGGATTATTGTGCCAACAAGGAGCGCTGTGCCATTTGCGGAGAGCAACATGAGGGGAAATCCTGCAGTGCGACTGAGCATAAATGTCCATATTGCGGGGGATCCCCACACGAGCTCTCAGTTTATGAAAATTACAAGAGTCGCTGGGAGAAACAGAAGCGCTCTTTGAAGGAACGCTCGAAACGCACTTTTGCGGATATTTTAAAGGGCGCTTCTCCACTGGCCCAACAACAACAACCAATCAACACACAAAATGTCTTCGCCACGTTGCCCGTTGACGAAATAGAAGCGGACACAGCTAACGGGGGCACACCGTTCATTTTCCAAGGGAATCCCCGGCGCAAAAATGTGACCACTCCCAAAGTTCAAGGACAAGCCCCTCCGGTGATACCCCCTGTTAGCATGCCTAAAAAATCGAGTGCAGCGGACAAGCAAAATCAGGTTCCTCCTGGTTTCCGTGGGAATAAATCACCTTCGAATGGCCCAGCACTCGAGGGGACATCAAAAACCCCAACTGTCCCTGTTATTCCGTCCAGTTCAACTTCCCAATCGGGATTTATAAAGTTGTCTGACCTTTTGGACAAAATCTTCAAGTGTTTTAATGTTTCTGACTCCATCAGAACCCTTGTCATCTCAATGCTTCCAGTATTAAAGACAATTTTGCAACAATTGATGCAAACATGGCCCCTCCTTGCAATGATTATCTCTCTTGATGTCTAATTCAAATAGAGAGGTCGGAGATATCACTGTTTTACAGTGGAATGGTCGTAGTCTTATCCCTAAATTGGATACATTCAAAATTTTAATTCATAACTACAATTGTGATGTTTTTGCTCTGTCCGAAACTTGGCTTTCTTCGCGAGATGATATCTCTTTCCACGATTTTAATATTATACGCTTGGACCGTGATGATAGATACGGAGGGGTGCTTTTGGGGATAAAGAAGTGCCACTCATTTTTTAGAATTGACCTTCCACCTATTGGAGGGATCGAAGCTGTTGCTTGTCATGCAAACATCAGAGGCAAAGACCTCTGTATTGTCAGCTTGTATTGGCCTCCGAGAGCTGCGGTTAGCCGCAAACAACTTGATGACATGTGCTCACTCCTTCCTGAGCCACGATTGATCTTGGAAGACTTCAACTCTCACGGAACTGCCTGGGGGGAACAGTACGACGACAATCGTTCATTGTTGATATATGACCTTTGTAACAGCTTCAATATGACCGTTTTGAACACTGGGGAAACAACACGTGTACCTAAACTTCCTGCTAACCCAAGTGCTCTTGACCTCTCGCTTTGCTCGAATTCACTATCGTTAGATTGCAAGTGGAATGTAATCCAGGACCCCAACGGTAGTGATCACTTGCCAATCAAAATTTCCATCACCATTGGGTCGAATTCTTCTGAATCTATAAACATGGCATATGACCTCACAAGACACATTGACTGGAAAAAATATGCGGACGCGATTGCTCTAGCCATCAATTCCAGAGATGGTTTACCTCCATTGGAGGAGTATAACTTCCTTTCTCGTTTGATCTATGACAGCGCGGTTCGCGCTCAAACGAAACCCATCCCAGGTTCCACCATTTCCCGAAGGCCTCCCAATCTATGGTGGGATAGCCAATGTTCCAAGCTTTATGTAGAAAAATCGAATGCATTTAAAGCTTTTCGGAAACGTGGAACCCCTGAAAATTTTCAAACGTATTTAGCCCTTGAAGATCTATTTAAAAACTTAATCAAAGGGAAAAAACGTGCTTATTGGCGAAATTTCGTGGGAGGTTTGTCACAAGAAACGTCAATGAAAAAATTATGGAAAGTGGCTCGAAACATGAGAAATCGCTCTTCAACGAATGAAAGCGAAGAATATTCACATCGATGGATTTTGAATTTTGCACGGAAGGTTTGTCCTGATTCCGCTCCTGTGCAAAAAAATTGTTCGAGATATACCACAAGATAGGTGCGATCTTGATTCCGAGTTTTCGATGGTAGAATTCTCTCTTGCTCTGCTCTCATGTAACAATTCTGCTCCGGGATCGGATAGAATTAAGTTCAACTTGCTGAAAAACCTCCCTGATGTGGCGAAACATCGCTTGTTGAATTTATTCAATCGGTTTCTGGAGAATAATATTGTTCCAGATGATTGGAGACAAGTACGAGTTATAGCTATTCAAAAACCCGGAAAACCCGCGTCCGACTTCAATTCGTACCGCCCAATAGCAATGCTGTCTTGTATACGGAAATTGTTGGAGAAAATGATCTTGTTTCGCCTTGATCGATGGGTTGAAACGAATGGCCTACTCTCAGATACACAATATGGGTTCCGCAGGGGCAAGGGGACGAATGATTGTCTTGCGTTGCTTTCTTCAGAAATTCAAATGGCTTACGCCGAAAAAAAACAAATGGCTTCAGTATTCTTGGACATAAAGGGGGCCTTCGATTCTGTTTCAATAGAGGTTTTGTCGGACAAATTACACTCTCGGGGTCTGCCGCCTCTATTGAATAATATGTTATATAACTTGCTTTGTGAGAAACATTTGAACTTTTCTCACGGAGATTCGGCAGTAAGTCGGGTCTCTTACATGGGCCTCCCCCAGGGCTCATGTTTAAGCCCCCTTTTGTACAAGTTCTATGTAAGCGACATCGACAATTGCCTTACACAAAATTGCAGCCTAAGACAACTTGCAGATGATGGAGTGGTGTCTATCGTAGGACCAAACGAATCCGACCTGCAAGGACCCTTACTAAATACTTTGAACAATTTTTCAACCTGGGCCATTGGGCTAGGGATCGAATTCTCCACGGAGAAAACAGAGATGGTGGTTTTTTCTAGGAAGCATAGACCTGCAAAACCAAAGCTTCAACTTTTGGGTAAACCGATCACTCATGCTATGTCATTCAAGTATCTTGGGGTCTGGTTCGACTCTAAATGTACTTGGGGGGCCCATATTAGGTATCTGAGTAAAAAATGTCAACAAAGAATAAACTTTCTCCGTACAATTACCGGCACCTGGTGGGGAGCCCATCCCGAAGATCTTATAATGTTGTATCGAACAACTATTCTCTCAGTGATGGAGTATGGCAGTTTCTGTTTTCAATCAGCTGCCAAAACACACCTCATTAAACTCGAGCGAATTCAGTATCTTTGTCTCCGTATCGCGTTGGGATGTATGCCCTCAACGCATACCATGAGTCTCGAGGTTTTGGCAGGCCTACTCCCACTAAAAGATCGCTTCAATTTATTATCTCTTCGGTTCTTCATCCGGTGTAAGGTCATGAACCCATTGGTGATCGGAAATTTTGAGCAGCTGATCGAGCTAAATTTTCACTCCGGGTTCATGAGTTCATATCATGAATTCATCTCCATGCAGGTTGATCCTTCTTCGTATATTCCCAACCGTGTTTGTTTCCCTGACTACATCAATTCTCTGTGCATTTTGATCTGTCCATGAAGCAAGATATCCATGGATATTCAGATTACCAACGATCGAGGATCGCTCCAACGATCTTCGATGAAAAGTATGGGGGTATCAATTGCGATAATATGTACTTTACTGATGGGTCCACTATAAACGAGTCCACAGGATTTGGAGTGTTCAACGAATTTTTTAGCACCTCACACAGTCTTCAGAATCCTTGCTCAGTGTATATTGCTGAATTGGCAGCAATTCATTGGGCGCTGGACAGCGTCGCCTCACGACCTGTTGAACACTATTACATTGTAACGGATAGTCTTAGCTCTGTCGAAGCTATCCGTTCAGTGAGGCCGGAAAAGCACTCGCCGTACTTCCTTGAGAGAATACGAGAAATTTTGAGTGCTTTATCCAGACGCTGTTATGTCATTACCTTTATCTGGGTCCCTTCACATTGCTCCATTCCGGGTAATGAGAGGGTTGACTCATTAGCAAAGGTAGGTGCAATTGAAGGCGATATTTATCAGCGTCAAATCGCCTTCAATGAATTTTATTCTTTAGTCCGCAAAAATACCATCGCTAACTGGCAACGCAAGTGGAATGAAGATGAATTGGGCCGGTGGTTTCACTCGATTATCCCTAAGGTTAGCCTCAAACCGTGGTTCAAAAGTCTAGACTTGAGTCGGGACTTTATCCGCACCTTCTCCCGACTCATGTCCAATCACTGTTCGTTAGATGCACTACTCTTTCGTTTCAATCTTGCCAGCAGCAATCTCTGCGTTTGTGGCCAAGGTTATCACGACATCGAGCACATTGTTTGGTCGTGCGAGGTGTATCTGGTCGCCAGATCGAATTCAAAAAACTCCCTTCGGGCCCGAGGAAGACAGCCCAATGTGCCGGTGAGAGATGTGTTGGCTCGGTTAGACCTTGATTACATGTCCCATATATATGTTTTCCTTAAAGCTATAGATCTTCGTGTGTGATTGTACCTACATCCTTATACCCTCCTTTCCTTCCTTTGCGGGTAATTCGTCCCCTTGCTATAAATAGTAGAATAAGTTGAAATGTAAATACACCATAGATATACGAATAGATTTATAAATTGAGTGTTCATCAACATTGTTACAATTTCCTTATATCCCATCCTTCTCCTAAAAATATGTCACCCTTCTAAACTCGAGTACACCGCGAGTAATCGGTTTTCCACCTTACTAACCATAGATGTAAGAAAATTGTTTATATATATAGTTTTAAAATTATATTTAAGAATTCGGCTCCTTTAAACTTAAGTAACTGAGCCTGTAAAAATAAACGAATTAAAAAAAAAACAATAGCGGGCTGATTTTCTCAATCATTGTGTGGTTCAGATGGCCTTAAACAACTGTTTATTCTAAACCGATTGGTAGCTCAAATATTTCTGAGGAGACGTATAATTTTATTCTTTCTAATGCTTAAAATGCCTTTCACAGAGGTTATGTTGCGCAAATCATGCAATTTTATATAATGTAATTTATGGAGCAAGGCGAAGTTTTCTGCGATAAATTACCTTTGGATGGTATTTAAAAAAATTAAAGCTATTAGCACAGACAAGTCCTTTCATTAATTCTGTTTTCCATGGTGATCATGGTGATGAGCTTCAGCTTCACTGGACGAGAGATAGGAAAGTGTCGTAGCTAACAATACTTCAAAACTACAAACAAGAACCCACTAAACACATTATATTTTGCGTATTTTGAGTCATATTTTGAGATGGATGTCATTAGCATTTCCAATGTTTTATATATTAATTTTATATATTAGGCTGTCAAAAAAGTCCTGCGGTATTTCCGCGAGGTGTCGTGGTAAGCACGTAGTTCTAGTTGTATTCATTGTATCGAGTCATACTATAGCTTGTTGGAAAGGTATTTTTGCGCGCTATACTATAATCCTTGACAGTGTTTTGTTTGGTTAAGGTAATATTTTACAGTACTACTATGACAAAGGCAAAAATGCATCTCAAGCTGCCAATAAAATTTGTGCAGTTTATGGACCCGATACAGTTTCCATTTCCACCGTACAACGATGGTTTCAACGTTTTCGTTCTGGTGTAGAGGTCGTCGAAGATGCGCCACGCTCCGGAAGACCTGTCGTCGAAAATTGCGACTAAATCGCTGAATTAGCCGAGAAAGACCGGCATAGTAGCAGCCGTAGCATCGGCCAAGAGCTGGGGATAAGTCATCAAACCGTTATTAACCATTTGAAGAAGCTTGGATTCACAAAGAAGCTCGATGTATGGGTGCCACACACGTTGACGCAAAAAAACATCTTTGACCGTATCGACGCATGTGAATCGCTGCTGAATCGCAACAAAATCGACCCGTTTCTGAAGCGGATAGTGACTGGCGATGAAAAGTGGGTCACTTACGACAACGTGAAGCGCAAACGGTCGTGGTCGAAGCCCGCTGAAGCGGCTCAGACGGTGGCCAAGCCCTCATTAACGGCCAGGAAGGTTCTGCTGTGTGTTTGGTGGGATTGTCAAGGAATAATCTATTATGAGCTGCTTCCCTATGGCCAAACGCTCAATTCGGACCTGTACTGCCAACAACTGGACCGCTGGATTTGACTCATGAAGAAGAGGCCATCTTTGATAAACAGAGGCCGCATTGTCTTCCATCAGGACAACGCCAGGCCACACACTTCTTTGGTGACGCGCCAGAAGCTCCGGGAGCTCGGATGGGAGGTTCTTTTGCATCCGCCGTATAGTCCGGACCTTGCACCAATTGACTACCACCTGATTTTGTCCATGGCGAACGAGCTAGGTAGTCAGAAGCTAGCCACAAAAGAGGCCTGTGAAAATTGGCTATCCGAGTTTTTTGCCAATAAGGAAGCGAGTTTCTATAACAGCGGTATTATGAAGTTGGCAACTCGTTGGGAACAAGTCATCGAACAAAACGGCGCATATTTGACTTAAAACAGATGATTGTAACTAATTTTCTGAACAAATGAAAATTCAAAAAAAATACCGCAGGACTTTTTTCACAGCCTAATATTAACTTTAATGGAACTTTGGACATTTAGTGATGGCTAACCTAAATCTGTTTTCCATTATCGGCTCATCACTTCTGTTCAATTTTTTGTAAGAGTGTATTATTTTATTTTTTGACACAGGACTATATCTTTGATTTCTATTTAGGGGGGTCACTCTACGAAATATGTAACGATTCATTAAGAGTTTTCAAACACATATTACTCATAATGGTTATTGCGATATATGTTGTGTTATATACCATTAGACAGGAAATTTATCCAAGATTTTTTTTTGTTCAAAACATGAGCAGTGAATATAGTAAACAAAGTAAACAATTTGACGATTACAATGGGTATGTTTTCTTTCGATTGCACTAACCACACGCTTTCCTCTCCGACGCAACGAGCAATCTTTTTGCCTAAATTCGGGCGTTAGCTCACAATTTGAGCTGATGCGTATAAAGGGATCTTAATATGATGCTCCCCATATATGTTTTCCTAAGAAACCCGATTCATTTCCTCGAATGCACATCCCCTTACCTTTACATAAGATAAACTTAGAACCCAATGAGATCAGTTCAGTACAGCAGCTACACGAACTTCCCAAGAGAGCACTCATGGCCATAGAATACTCAATATACATCACCGGGCTATAAAGTAACGTGGCAACGAAGGAGATTGTTGATTGCTTCGACAACTCGCAAGCAGATCGGTCGAACCTATATTTGATCCGATACAGGTGTTTTTTTTACATCCGTTTCTAGTGTGTATTTTTTCATCTGGTGCGCTGTGAGCGAGTAAAGCTCATAAAAAGTGGTGCGCTATCGAGACAATCCGGCAGCAAGTCACATCATCACACACGCTACACAGCAACGGGGCAAGTAGAAGTTTATTTTCCTCTTACCTCTTCCATCATTCTGTATAGCTTCTGTGCTCGATTTATACCATTGTTTATCATTGTGTTTATCATATCGGCAAGCGTTGGCATTAGGGGTGTTCATTTCTTACATCACCGTTGAACTTTTATTGGAACTTTTTTCATTTTCAAATTACACATTATAACAAAAATTGAAATAAATAAAATTTTCAACAATAACTTATATAGAAATATAATTTCTTTTACTAATTTATATTTTCCAAATTATTATATTCTGTTCATATCGAACAGTTGTCTACTTCTTCGTTTTTATTAATATGGCAGAGGGCGGGGAGGATCCCCCACCCACACCAAAGAATCAGATAATGAACCTTCTCCTGAAGAGCAGGAGGATGAAACAGAAGATGAGGAGGAAAATTCTGTATACAAAATAGAAAGCTCTGAAGATGAGGAAAAAGACGAGAAGCAGGATTTTCGTCTAAAAGAATACCCTGATGGCGCCAAAGGCCCATTTATCGTATACTTTAGACGAAAATACAAACCTCTTAACGTCATTCGCATCTCAAAAGAGTTGACACAGAAATTTTCCGAAGTTACCGAGATTACTCGGATGGGGCCAGACAAATTACGAGTTGTCGTCTCCAGCAGAACCCAAGCGAATGAAAAAAGCGCAGTGATCTCGTACCCTGTTGCAACGTTGAAATAGACGGTGTAATAAACGAAAAGGGTTTGACTCGAAAAGAGATACTTGATGGTGTCGGTCGCTTCAAGAACTCTTCACTTAAAAGTGTGAAGATTCTTGCATGCGATCGACTGAAATCTGTGTCACTTAAAAATGACAAACGAGTCCTCAATCGGACAAACTCTTTTCGTGTGACATTTGAGGGTTCCGCCCTTCCTAACTACGTTGCAATAGGTGCACTTCGTTTACCTGTTCGGTTGTTTGTACCCCGGGTAATGAAATGCAACAAATGTATGCAACTCGGTCACACGGCCGCCTATTGTTGCAACAAAAAACGTTGCGCAGATTGTGGAGAGAGCCATGATGAGAATCCTCGCCCGAAAGAGCGCAAGTGTCTTCATTGCGGCGGGACTCCTCATGATCTTACTCAATGCCTGGTGTACATACAACGAGGGGAAAAAATCAAGCGTTCCTTAAAAGAACGTTCCAAGCGGACTTATGCAGAAATGCTTAAGAGTCCCGTTCCAACGACTCAGGACAATCCCTACTCCATTCTGCAGAACGACGAGCCTGTTGCTGACGCTCCCAATGCAGGAAGTTCCGGTACATCGCAGGGTGCCATCAGGAAAAGAAAAATTACTTCTTTTCCATCACTCCCCAGAAAGAAAACCGAAACTTCCCAAGTTGGAATGAAAACTCGAATCGAACGTGCTGAGAATAGACCGAAGCAAGTACCTCCTGCTTTAAGCGGTTCTTCTACGCACCAGGGGTCCTCAGCACTTCCCGGAGCAGCACCCAACACGTCTGCTCCTTTTTCGCGGTCGAGGCAACAGCCACAATCTGGCTTGCTTGCGCTCTCTGATCTGGTGGACAACATTTTAAATGCTTTAAATATAAATGGCCCTCTTAAAAGCATAGTATTATGTTTGCTTCCGATTGTGAGAACATTTTTGAAAGAAAAATGTAGTTTTTTGGCAGCGTTCATTTCCCTCGATGCCTGATTCAGGGCAAGAGGTCAAGGATTTGACCACTGTAATACAGTGGAATTGCAGAAGCATCATTCCTAAACTAGATCAGTTTAAATTTTTAGTTCACAGCTCTAACTGTGATGTATTTTCTCTCTGTGAAACATGGCTTTCTTCAGCCGATGAGCTGAATTTCCACGATTTCAACATTATTCGCCTCGATCAAAATGACTCGTTTGGTGGCGTACTATTGGGGATTAAAAAATGTCACTCCTTCTATAGAGTCACTCTCCCATCGATGACAGGCATTGAAGTTGTTGCTTGCCAGGCACAAATCAATGGCAAAGACCTCTGCATTGCTTCGATATATATTCCTCCCAGAACTACGGTAGGCCGCCATCAGTTCTTTGATACTATCGAGGCAATGCCGGAGCCGCGGTTAATCTTAGGTGATTTCAACTCCCATGGAACAGCATGGGGATCACTCTACGATGACAACCGTGCCACTTTGATTTATGATCTGTGCGACAACTTCAAATTGACAGTTTTGAATACTGGGGAAGCAACCAGAATAGCCAACCCTCCTGCACGGGCAAGCATGCTAGACATATCTCTATGCTCTTCTTCGTTATCCCTGGATTGCACGTGGAAGGTAATCCAAGATCCCCACGGTAGTGATCACCTACCAATAATTTTATCGATCGCTAATGAATCAAGCTTTCGTGAGTCAGTCAATATTTCGTATGACCTCACGAAGAATATTGACTGGAGAACATTTGCGGAAATAATATCTGAAGCAATTGTTTCAATGCATGAACTTCCTCCACTCGAAGAGTATAACTTTATATCGAGTTTGATTTACGAAAGCGCACTTCAAGCTCAAAAGAAACGTGTTCCTGCTACCACTTTCCGACGTCGTCCTCCATCACTTTGGTGGGACAAGGAATGTTCAAAGGTCTACCTTGAAAAATCATCCGCTTTCAAAAAATTCAGGAAAACTGGATTAGTGGAATGGTTTCTAAAGTACCAAGCTCTAGAAGCCAAACTAAAAGGTTTGATTAAAGCAAAAAAGCGTGGATATTGGCGGAAGTTCGTCAATGGTTTGTCAAGGGAGACCGCTATGAGCACTCTTTGGAATACGGCTAGAAAAATGCGTGGCTGGAACCATAGAAACGAAAGTGAGGAATACTCTGACCGTTGGATTTTTAACTTTGCAAGGAAGGTTTTCCCCGACACTGCTCCTGCACAATACGTCGTACGCGACATTCCAGTTCAGAGCGATTATGAGAATTTTTCGATGGTGGAATTCTCAATTGCCCTTCTCTCATGTAACAATTCAGCTCCGGGGTCGGACAAGATTAAATTCAACTTGTTGAAGAATCTTCCCGACTTGGCAAAACAGCGTTTGCTGAACTTGTTCAACAAGTTTCTGGAGCTGAATATTGTCCCGCATGACTGGAGACAAGTGAGAGTGATAGCCATACGGAAACCCAACAAGCCGGCTTGCGATCACAACTCGTATAGGCCGATTGCAATGTTATCCTGTATTCGTAAATTGTTAGAAAAAATGATTCTACTTCGTTTGGACAAGTGGGTCGAAACGAACAATTTACTGTCAAATACGCAGTTTGGCTTCCGCCGAGGTAAAGGGACGAACGATTGTCTGGCGCTGCTATCTTCTGAAATCCAAATCGCATTTGCTCGCAAAGAACAAATGGCTTCCGTTTTTTTCGATATCAAAGGGGCATTTGATTGAGTTTCCATGGAAATTCTCTCAGAGAAGCTTCATAATCGTGGACTTTCACCAATTCTCAATAATTTCCTGTACAATTTACTGTCAGAAAAGCACATGTTTTTCTCTCATGGCAGCTCGAAATCTTCTCGTTACAGTTTTATGGGCCTACCACGAGGCTCCTACCTAAGCCCCCTCTTGTACAGTTTTTACGTCAATGATATGGATGATTGTCTAACTAGAGACTGCACGCTGAGACAACTTGCAGACGATGGAGTTATTTCCATCACGGGTACTAATCCCGTCGTTCTGCAAAAGTCGTTGCAAGATACCCTGAACAATCTGTTCACGTGGACCCTCAAGCTGGGTATCGAATTCTCTACGGAGAAAACTGAAATGGTCGTTTTTTCTAGGAAGCACGAACCCGCCCAATTCCAGCTTCACCTATCCGGCAAAACGATCCAACACTCTATGTTTTTTAAATACCTGGGTGTATATTTTGATTCTAAGTGTACCTGGGGGAGACACATTGCGTATTTGAAACAGAAATGCCAGCAAAGAATCAATTTTCTCCAAACAATAACCGGAACATGGTGGGGCGCCCATCAAGGAGACCTCATTCAGTTGTACAAAACAGCGATATTGTCAGTGTTAGAATATGCCAGCTTTTGCTTCCGATCAGCTGCCAGGATTCATATTCTCAAGCTGGAGAGGATACAATATCGTTGCTTGCGTATAGCCATGGGGTGTTTGCATTCGACACATACGATGAGTCTCGAAGTTTTGGCAGGAGTACCCCCGCTTACTCTTCGGTGCACAGAATTATCCTACAGATTTCTCATCCGTTGCAAGATCATGAATCCATTGGTGATTGATAACTTCGAAAATCTACTCCAACTGACTCCTCAGTCAAGTTTTATGTCTTTATACCATGAGTACCTTACCCATGACGTGCACCCTTCACCAGGCATCTCCAACCAAGTTTGCTTCCCATACTTCTGCAATTCCTCTGTCATTTTTTATCTGTCCATGCGACAAAAAATCCATGGAATCCCAGATCACCTACGCTCCGATTCTATTCCGCCGATATTTTCGGCAGAATATGGGAAAGTTAGATCTGATAAAATGTTCTTTACTGACGGTTCATTCATAAACGGGTCCACTGGCTTCGGCATCTTCAATGAAAATTCCACTGCCTCTTTCAAACTCAAAGATCCTTGTTCCGTGTATGTCGCTGAACTGGGTGCGATATATTACGCATTAGGGATCATTGAAACATTGCCCATCGACCACTATTTTATTTTTTCAGACAGTCTCAGCTCAATAGAGGCAATTCGCTCAATGAAAGTTGATAAATGCTCATCTTATTTCCTAACAAGAATAAGACAACTATTGAGTGTTTTGGTCGAAAAATTATTCAAGATTACCTTAGCATGGGTTCCCTCTCATTGCTCGATTCCGGGGAATGAGAAAGCGGACTCGCTAGCTAAGGTGGGCGCTTTAGAAGGCACACTTTTTGAAAGGCAAATTGCTTATAATGAATTTTTCCACATTCCTCGTCAGTATACGCTCGTAAGTTGGCAGCGCATGTGGAGTGGTGATGAGTTCGGTCGTTGGTTACACACGATTATCCCTAAGGTATCGACGAGTGCATGGTTCAAGGGATTGAAGGTAGGTCGTGATTTCATTCGTGTGATATCTCGGCTTATGTCCAATCACTACAACCTAAACGCGCATCTCTATCGCATTGGGCTCGCAGTAAACAATCTTTGTGATTGTGGCGATGGCTACCACGACATCGAGCATGTTGTCTGGTCGTGTATCCGGTTCCATGCTGCTCGCTCTCAGCTCTCTAGAGCACTGAGAGCACAAGGCAGACAATCGGATATCTCCGTCCGGGATATCTTAGGTAGCCGTGATCCTGATCTTCTGCTTCATCTATACCTGTTCCTCAGAAACGCCGATGTCAACGTTTAATGATGTTTCCTTCGTTGTGTCCCCGTTTCATATCCCTCCTATCCAAACGATAAACTTTTACTTAGTCGCGGCAATACATACACACACTCTTTACAGATACACGGGCCAAAGGTTGTGCAGTCCACTGATCATTCAACAAGATCCAAAGGTTGTACCGCTCATGGCAACTCTACACGAGCTGATGATTGCGCCGGTTAGTGACCATTCTATCCTGGATTCCTCGAGTCGAGAATCACGAACTACGCTAGATATGAGGTACCGACTAGGGGGGCGTAGGTGCACCCGTGGCCGAGTGGTTAGCGTCCCACACTATCATGCCGGGTGTTCGGGTTCGATTCCTGTTCTGGTTGGGGGATTTTTCGTCAAAGAAAATTCCTCCGGCTTGCACTGTGGTCACGCGTATTCTAGAGCTTGCCACTCCAGAGTACATTCAAGGCGTGTTATTCGGCATAGAAATTTCAACCAAGTATTAATGAACGACGCTAGTTAATGAATACGTTGAGACGGCAAAAGTTCCACATGGTCAGCTGCATCCCAATAGGAGGTATCCCGTGTCGGGCACACGTACAGAGCACTGAAGACTGCAACATACCAATTATGAGAACACTTGTAATACTAACCTCGAGCCAACCGCGAGTAATCGGTTACATATTACTAACATAGTTGTAAGCAAACATTGACGAAATATTGAACTCCCGGCCCCGTTAGGCTGACGCCATATGAGCCTTAATAAAAATATATATTTTGGATAAAAAAAAAAACGAAGGAGAAAATGCTATTTTATCTGTAATATATTTCTGTGGTCATAAATTTATTTGACTTAGGCTTATATTTATGTACATCTTATCTATTTAGACTTACGTTGAAAAATGATGCATGTTGACGCTTTGTCTTCTTTCGCATAATTGAATAAACAAAAGAAAAGGGTAGTAATGACTTTAATTGTATTTTTATTTACATTTTTGACAGAATGTGGTTCCGGATTCTATCACGATATCTCTTCTCACCCGTTTTAAATGATTCAAGATCATATAGGAAATGGTGTTTTTTCAGAGCTTCCATTTGATGTATCAAAAGAGAAAAAATTAGAGATTTTGAACAATGAAAAAATTCAATTCAAATGCAATTACTACACACAATCACAATCCTATGTCAAGATCCCGTCCGTGGCCCTTAGGCCCAGACCCATCAAATTATTTTTTATTTTATTTTATTTGTTTATCCATCTAACACTAATTTGGTCTAAATGATTATATTATACTAAATACCACTACTACATCTAATACATTGGTCATACAAAATAAAAAAAAACTACAAAATCAAAACAATAAATCATCTAAGGGTAGGTCGTCTATAAAAGGTGTCCGAGGAGGTATTGAAATCGAATAAGTCGAAAACTTCGTTGAAACGGACTGACATGAAACGGACAGGATTGAGCAGCGCATAATGCACACTCCGTCCTTCAAGATATGAAAAGTTCCTGGCACCAAGAGTACGTTCAGGTGCATACATGTTAACTTGTGCCAACAGTGCAGGGCAGTCGATTCCTCTGGTTAAGAGTTTGGCGACAAACATAGCCTGAGCGTTGAAACGCCTTCTCTCCAGCGTCTCCAGTCCTAAAAGTTGACAACGCGTATGGTGCCAAGTTTGGTGGATCCCGGCACGGAAGTTTCCGGAGACCATGTCGTACGAATTTCCGCTGAACCGAAGGAAACGTACTCTGCTGTAGAGAGGTGTCGAAGAGGACCGATAGAGGGTACGCAAGACTTGAGACACATTTTTTCAGCATACAAGAAGGAATATCATCTGGCCCGGGAGTCAAAGAATATTTCAGCTTTCTGATCGCAGTCTCCACAACCTTTCTGGTAACTCGAAAGATGTCCATATTCAGTACGTTGGATCTAGTGTCTCTAATGGCAGAAGCAACTTGCGTTTCGGAGGAAGAACGGTCATTAAATACTCGCATGAAGTGAGCAGCGAAAAGATTGCATTTCTCGAGTGCGGTGTGGTTCCGGGGTTTCCCCAAATACATGCTTACGGGCAAGCCTTCTTCCATTCTTTTGGAGTTGACAAAAGACCAGAAAAGCGTCGGGTTCTACGGAGATTTCCTTGCATACGCCTCGTATACTGCTTATACAGGAAACGATTGTACCAACGGTATTCATTACTCCTTCGTTCCAGCTCTTGTTTTGCAAATGTACAACGCCGCCTGCAGAAACACCGGAAAGCAGAGGATCATTCTTTTGGGTTCTTCCAAACGTCTATTGCCTCAGACTGGTTTCTGTAAGGGCGTCCGTGCGACGTTATATAGCGTCTGTATTAATTCGGTAGCGTTTTTAATTATTTTTCAGATACACGATGGAGTTTATGATTTACAGAAGACAATGACATTGTAGAACAACTAATCTAGAATAGGTATACAAAAAAATAAGAGAAACAAAGTGCCGCATCGTAGCTATTAAATGGTTCTTTAAACGCTGCTCAAAACGTTATTACGCATTACGCATGAAGATATGATAAACGTCATTTTAAAACTACAATTTTTATTTGTTTCGTAATGAAATTTGCAATTCAGTACTCTTCTAATTTGCTCAAATTTTCTAATCGGTTTTCTAGATCAACAACAAGATAAAAACAACTTTAACATTTACTGATGGACCAGAGCGAGATCGATTTTTGACACGATTGGTGAATGATCAAACTAACACGTTCGTCGCCCAATGTGCTGTTTTTGAGTTTCTCGCGAGGCCCAAATTGCGGATGATTTATTAAATGAAGACCAACTTTTACATGATCTAGTGAAATTTCTTTCTATTTGAAGACGAATTGACAACAATAGCACATACCAGAGTCATATTATACGGGTTTCGCAAAAAACTCCAGTACAAACCTTCTGTACTATAAATTGATAAAAAGTATAGTATAAACAATATATTAATATGATTATGATTTTATTATTTTTCTACATATCTTATAGTTACATTTAGGTGCCTATGCTGTAAAATTCCTTTGAAAATCCTATTAAATTTGAACGAGAAAAGTGTCACCCATATCTGGGTGACGGGGCGACGAGAGGGTTAACAGTAAATGTAACTTGAAATACATATCTTTCAGGCGCGCGTTCCATTGACACGATTGGATTAGTGTTGACTGATATATGGTTGGTGTTAAGTCAGAGGGGACCTAGTCGCAAAATTGAAAACTACGAGTTATTGATTACATTAGGTTAAGCATCTCGTTAGCTACATACCACATTAATCAGATTTGGAAGATCACGCGTACAGAAGGAATAACGTATCGAAATTGTTTCGAATACTCAATGAAAACCCCTTAGAGTAGTGCGGGGCAAAGGTGCGCACGGGGCAAAAGTGTGCATTGGCATTTACAACAGTGTATTCGTTTGATACATTATTACACCAGCAGCTCACACATATAAACAAGATACATTTTTCGCGTAACTTTTGAAAACGACCTATCTACATTGATCGATTCTATTCATTGACTGTCTCTTTCGATAACCACAACCTGGCAGACAGATTTGGCGCCAATTTTGCCACATAGTTTGATAAACGAGGTTTCCTTCTACACTCTTGATCTTTGAACACACCATGAATTGCTTTTACCACAGAGCCATTAATGAAAGAGAATCGAACAATGAAGATAGGTCCTTTTCAAAAATTACGCGAGATTTCATGAATGTGGCAAAAAGTTATGAGGTAAAAAGAGTTTTGCGATGTTTTGATCTATTTTTTCAGTTTTGGAGATGACGATTTACTTACCTAAAATAACTGGAAAGTTCGAAACTACACTGTCGAGGACCTTCATTCTATAGTAGATGATAGTGCGTATTCGTTTTTGTGAAAAAGTTCAAGAATTTTTTTTTAAATTCGATTAGTTCAAAAATTGCTTGTGGGGCAAAGGTGTGCAGTGGCTGTGGTGCGAAAGAGTTTTCCTCTGAAAAAAAATTCTAAAATGTTTTCAACCAAATTTTTAACAGGAACCACAAGAAGAAAACTGATTTGAAGAAATGCACTCCAGAAATGCTCAAATGGCCCGACAGAGGCTTTGGGAGGGAGCCTTGAGGCGTCGGATTGCGGCAGACCTAGATAATTCTGAATCAGCTCTGAGGAAGAGGTTCATATTAGAAAGTGATTTACGATTTGAATCTTCTTTTATTGACATTTCTACTTCTGCTAGGATGTGTCAGCGAGCACCTAGGGCGGTTCAGATAGGTATTTACGAGTGAGCAGTCTGAGGATCTGGCTGACCACTGCAGGGCACTGTACAAAGCTTTCTATGGTATGACTCTCAAAGATTTACGGCGTCTGGCGTTTGATTTTTCGGAATCCAACAACCTCCAGCACGAATTCAACCAAGTTGCAAAACTGGCAGGAAGAGATTGGGATTCTAGCTTCATGAGGAACCATCGTCTGTCTCTTCGAACCCCACAACAACACAACGAAGCATCAGCGCTCCAAGGCAAAGCGTCGGAATCCTCAGAACCTAAATCCAAGATGAGGAATAAAAATGAACAATTGCTTAAAAATAATTCGAAATTAATTTTCAAATGAAAAATGTTGTTATTTTCACCATGCATTCAATTCAATAACGGTTATGTTTCGTTTATGTTTATGTTTTCACAATGAACTTAAATAATATAAATATTGTTTTTTTCAAACAATGAGTTTGACATAAATCAAGTGAAGGTAGCTATGTACACTGGAGTCGCGTAAAAAGCGAGGGATACATGCCGCGTAAAAGAAAACCGCGTAAATTCCGAAATCCGCGTAAAAAACCGCGTAAATTTCAAAATCCGCATAAAAATAAACTGTGTAATTTTCAAAATCCGTGTAAAAATCTAACAAACAGTGAATTAGTAGTTTAAAATGCAACCCATACTCTAACAATTGATTACCTCAATGTTTTTGCATGCTACAATCATGCTATTTGTATCTTCTTCCAATTCTCAGCTACTAATTAGTGATACAATGCAAACTTATTTCGTGAAATGTCAAATCAATTAGAATATTGAATTTTTACGCGGTTAACACGAGCCGCGTTAAAAAAACCGCTTAAATTCCGAAATCCGCGTAAAAATAAACCGCGTAACTTCCTAAAACCACGTAAGATAAAACCGCGTACAAAGCGACTTCAGGGTATTTATAAACTTCATCTATATAAATAAAAATGATTTGTCCGTTTCTAACGATTATAATTAATTAATTTCTGTGGGAACTTGAGTGTTCGAAATGATTTATATCAATATAACAATTGTGGGGTGGGACGAAGTTCGCCGGGTCAGCTGGTTTGTTAATGAAAACGAATTCTGTTTCAAGTGTTGGACATTTTCGGATATCTTATATTGTCAGTCTCCTCCCTCTCAAAAATTTCCACGTTGTATGTTCGACCATAACACCCATAAAAACCATAGAACACCCCCTCCTGCCTACTGGATGGTGCCTACACTCTCTAGTAATGATGCTTCCATTACCCGAATGTAACATCTACTCGAAAGCGACACTTACCCAAAAGAAGGATATATTCAAATAATACACAAATTTGACTATATTTGTATTTGTATTTGTATATTTAATTCTGATCAGTGTTATATAAAGATCATATTTGTCTCATACTTTTATTTCCATTCAAAAAGTATTTTTCGTGGGAATTACAATTAGAGAAATACTGCCATTGAATAAAATCCTTTTCAAAATAATGAAAAGTGAAAGAATTCAGTTTTATAACGTATTATTAAGTCCATCCATTCTTATGGATGACGCAGCCCGTTTGCGAGCGTCGGACGCCATACGTTTATCTGGTGCATCACATTCGCAACCAGGCAATCAAAATGCATGACATGCATAATTAACCGGGCAAACGTAATGCACCAGGTAAATGTATGCAGTCCAACGCTCGCTAACGCTCGGTCGGGCCTGACTAAAGGATCGTATCCTATGTTTCAAACAAACCGGGCAATCGGTGGAACACAGGTTTGCTTGCGAGAGGCCGCCGCTTCCGACGGCGAGTCGGCGGCCTACTTGGATTGCGTCACCTCGGCGGCTTGGTGCCGCCTCGATTTCTTATCCTCGTTAAATGGGAACTTCGCCCCCATTACATTGATCTCAACATAAATTTAATCACGAAATAATAAACTCATGATAAAAATTGCGCTGCGGCGGCAAATACGTGAGTACCATTTTTTCTTATCTATTCTTTTCGAATTTTCATTAAAAAAATTTATGTTAAAGTTACCTGTTTAATTTTCGGAATATTTCATAACCCATGCTCATTCCTGAATGATTTCTTGGTCTTAAAGAGCAATACGGAAAGGAAAGAAGACAGCATGTCAATTGTGACTACACTAATTTCTAAAAATGACACAGCGAAGTCTTCAACATCTCTTTCGAATTTCCTCATTCCAATTTCTCAGTTTACTTCGTAACTTCCTAACAGCAGACTCGACGGAACTCAAAAACTGATTTGTCGGAATTTTTCCTTCTTCATTCGGGTAAACATCCCATTCGGGTAAATGTCGCATTCGGGTAAACGTTGCATTCGGGTAAATGTTCGTTCAGGTAAATGTCCATTCGGGTTTATGTTGCATTCGGGTATTTGTTACATTCGGGTGAATGTCATTCGGGTATGCGTTACATTCGGGTAAATGTGCTTCGGGTAAACGTGTTTCGGGTGAATGGAATTCGGGTGAATAGGACATAACCGACGACAACAGTTAGGTGCGCACCTTTGCCCTGCATTACTCTATAGCACCAAACTTCAAAAGCGTTTTTCTCGAAATCATAAAAATGACACATTGTCCGGTCTGACTTAACACCGACCATATGACCATCAACTTGTGAAAAGTAACTGTGATTATTTTTAAAATGACCCAGTATTAGAAAGTGTAGTTTCCGTTTGCAAATTATCGAACAAAGCTTTTGTGAAAGCATTTTTTTCAATATTGTTTTACAACTCCTGGCGTACTACTTTGACTGACTCTACTATCAACACCAGATCAACGATTACGAAGACAATCAAACCGAACGGATTTCCTTTCTCTCACTCTCAAACACAATCGGCAATTAAACAAACCTAACACCTCGTATTTCTTCACCTTCTGTATTATATAGTGTTATTATTTTCAAATCAGCCTTCTATGGCTTCCTCTAGGGTGTTATCCAACCCCAAAATCAGTACCTAGCCCCATCCGGTCCAGCAAAGAAAAAAGCAATAAGTTCATAATTTCATCTACGCACGAAATCGCAGACTTCCTCACGAGCTTTTACCTCGATGAAACAAAACAAAAAAAGTTACGAAATGTGCGTCCGAATTCAAATTTAGCCATTTGGCCTTATTTCCAATCCCGATATGGTCCACTCGCATTTGGGAAACAAAGCCCGTGGCACAGGAAACGGCCGAGGTGCCAATTATTCTTACATCATCCCCCCTCCCCCCTGACATAACGCGCGTAGCTCCCACCACCCGAAGAACTGTTATTTTCGTCCCAAACCGCCGCTGTTCCGTTTAATTGAACAATAAAAATTATGAAAACAATGCGAAAGAGTAATAGCGCAAAAATATGGCTTCATGATGATGTCGATGTTGGGTAATAGTGGGTTAAAATTACTGTTTTGCTAGGGCCAATGCCGCAAGCCTTGGCGGGAGCATCGGGTCCCACTAGAGAGCCGCGCCGAAGGAATTCCGCCGGGAAAGGGAGGTGTTATGGCCCCTGATTGCTAGGTTAGGTTTGTTGAATGTGAAATTGTTGTGCCGCTGATTGGGAGTGGATAAGAAGTGCGAATTAGCATTATTAATGGCGAACCGAGGAATAAATTTGTAATTTAGTTAAATCATGCCCCGCCGATAAAAATGAGAGGCACTCTGAAAATTCATGACTTAATGATGCGGTGGTAATATATACGAACACACAGAAGGCGCAGGGGGTCGTCAGGATAAACAGGACAGTGGCAGAATCAAGGTCGTCCGTGCGTGGTCATTGCATCCCGAAATGGCACGGCTACTTCACTGTTGATTTAAGCAAATTACAGCCTGTACCATGAAATGAGCTTTCTCGTTTGTCTTCGGAACGATGAAGAAAACTTCAAATCATTATTCCGCTGACGGTAATTGATAGGCGAAAAAAGCAATCTACCGTGGATGAATGGTTCCATTCCACGAGAGGAATGGATGGCAGCGGCTCCCGCTTGGCTTCGGCCCCATCGTATTGTAAAGACAGAAAGCTGGAAGCGAAAAATAGCGTTCGGCGGAAGGGGTAGGCAAAGATGATGAGTTAATGGTTTCTTTCTTCATTTATCCAAACAACTCAACCGCCATTAATTTCGGTTTTCCGGGGAGAGAGAAAAAAAAAGTTTTACTACCGCCATTTTCACGAACAAAGGGAGAGATATCCTATTTTTTTATCGATTGTGGAAATGATTACAATGATTCAGCGATTGTTAATGGGAATACGTATGTTGTGTTTCGGTCGTATGAGCCCTTTTTCTATTTTACTCCACGAGTAGGAAAAAAAAAGTCGAATGCCCTGATGGTTACGACGATAATTGGTTTAATTTGTATTCTCTTCGCTTCCATGTTGGGTCTAATTATTATTGGAATAATTTTATTGTTATTAAAATAATAACGAGCATTAATAAGGTAAATAGTTTTATTGGAATCCATGAGAAGCACATGAGAGGATATAATCGAAAATTCAATTAAAATTGCGCCCATCAAGATGGTGTTTGACTCACCGATGTTTCACTTTGTTCGTATAAAATAAATGAGATGGTAAACTTGTTTTGGCTTCAGCCGGCCATTCCATCATGGCTTCAGTAATAACATTTTCTATATCAGAATGTAAACAAAAAAAAGCATACCAGGTGAGGATAACATGGATCAAGCAATAGCTCCTGAATATCAATGCACTATGGTCCAGGAGGTGCATTTAAGTGGAAATTAGCATCTAGAGTTTGACAGTGATTCTCTAGACAAAAACTGTTTTCGACAAAGTTGTTACATATAATAGAGCGCTCATTTTTATGTTATCAAAAATAGGGTGACCAAAATTCACGATGAAATAAAAAATCTAACTTTCTTTTCTTTATAGATAGAGGTAAACATAGTTCGACAATATTGTAGCTCTGGTTATTTTATTTTATATATTTCTTTCTATCTCTTCAAATATCCGATATAGCGCTTTTTCTCTAGGTTGAGTTAGGGTTACCATGAAAAAAAAGGTTTTTTTCTCTAACTTTTATATGTAAAATTCTACATCAAAACTGTTTTCGTATGATCTTTAGAGCTTTCCAATCCACGCATTTTACGGTGCAAAACTTGTATGTATCTTAATGCTACTCAAAGTTATTGATGTTTTTTCCCCGAAAACACGACCTTTTCATTTGCTTGTCGTTCTTTTTGGGGCGAACATAATAAAAAAATATTGATGGCATTTTAAAGAGCACATTTGACTCTACATGAGGTGAAACTTTCAAAAGAGTGTTATTTTTTGTAATTGAGTAAATTAAATTTGAAATTATGAGTTTTTGCATATAAATGAACAAGCTGCAATTTTTAAATGCATATAGTAAGCGTAGACTTTAAAGCAGCATCAGTTCAGGCTTAACGCCACTCAACATGGAGGTTGAAAGAAGACACATTTTTGTTTTTGTTTTCGGTGGACGAAATATAGAAGACGTTATACAATTATTACGAGAAGAAATTTAAAAAATCATTGTGCGGTGGTGGGTCTATAAACTGCACAAATTTTATTGGCAGCTTGAGATGCATTTTTGCCTTTGTCATAGTAGTACTGTAAAATATGTCGGATTTTCTCTTTACTTTGCTCCATATTTGCGGCACTATAACTCACGAACGACTTAACCAAACAAAACACTGTCAAGGACTATATTATAGCGCGCAAAAATACCTTTCCAACAAGCTATAGTATGACTCGATACACTAGAACTAGAACTACGTGCTTACAACGACACCTCGTGGAAATACCGCAGAACTTTTTTGACAGCCTAATATATATATATATATATATATATATATATATATATATATATATATATATATATATATATATATATATATATATATATATATATATATATATATATAATGTTTTGAGACAGATGATTTTATTTGCTCATTTGACGCTTTAGAACACGAAAGAGCATTTTTTCTGCCGAAGAGTTAATGTTTTCTGGCAACGCTTGTTTGGGTGTATTGGGACGTTATTTTGAAAAATCTGTAAACTCTGTATGAAACCCTAAAAATATTGGTTGTAATCAGTTGGTTTGAAGAATCCTGGAAAATATGTATAAATACAGAATATTCTGTAAAGCACAATCTTCAAAGATTGTATGCCATTATTTTAAAATCACAAAACGACATCAAAAGCTCAAAAATATGTCCTTGAACAAAGATCCAAGCTTTTTGTTACAAATGAGACTATTAATTCAAGGATCTACAACTAAGCATCTTTTTATTTTATCAAGATTATACCGAGATAGGGCTGATGCTGCATCAAGATTTTATCTGATCGAGCTTTCGGATAAAAACCCTCGATTTCAATGTTAACACTTTAACGGCAATGGTGTTTTGGCCAAAATGTTCGTAAAAACCTGGAAGGTCCAAAAGTTGATTCTTATATTAGATGGTGCCAGGAACCCATCAAGCATAAAATTTCATCCCCATCTGCCATATAAGGATAAAAACTATCCGTGTGTAGTACTGCACACGCGGCCCCAACTCAAGGTAAACGAGTAAAATATCGATAAAAATCATTATAAAACAATTTATTTTTTGGAAATTACATTTTTTATAACATTATTTCAAACTCGTAAATGTCTTCTATTAAAACAATCCAGACATAAAAACTGTTCGTAGCATTTCAGGCAGTGATAAATTGTAATTGGTAGAATAATGCAAGCCAAACTATGAGATCGAAGTGTCCTACTATGTATTGATGCCAGTAGAAAACGAAAAACGCATTAGTTTTAACGTGAAACGTGTGCGCTACACGTTTGAATCTTTGGAAGATTTTGCGTGTGCAGTGCTGCACTCATGGCCGTCAAAGTGTTAAATAATACTAGGGAATAAACTGATATGTAAGTACCATTTATTGGGAGAAAAATTCGGCCAGAAACTAACGTGTTTTAATTGACACAGTTCGATTGAGACACATATGATCCACTGGTCAGCACTGAGGTTGCACAATAGCGGCTGGAGGCAGTTCAACACCTTATTACTATTCATCACACCAACTCAATGATTTCCACTGATACGGCAATCAACACAGTACCCAGCAAATAATGTTATAAAATGTACCTCATAACAAGGCACTCGAGGCGCCATAATTATTTAATTACACTGCATTATGAGCTCTACGGCAAATTTGCTTGGGCTAGTCTTTTCCAATCTGCGGGGCATACAATTATCATCGCCACCGGCCATCGGCTGGTGATCATGTGAGAGCTCTACACATACCCTCGGGGGGAACCTCCGAGTGATCCACACTCCTGCCGTCGTCGTTCGGTATCAGGTGTGAGCGATCTCTTTTTCCAGCGGCTGCGTCTGCGTCAGCCCTGACTAGCTTACAAATTTATTTAATTTAATTGAAACAGAAAGTACAGAGGCGATCTTATGTTGCAGGTGAGCACCATCATCCGAGTGACAGAGAAATTTTGTGCATGTATGTGGGAAAGTCTCTTGATCTCTTGGGAAAACCGGTGCTGCTCGGTAATTAATGATTCGCTGGAAAGTGAGAGGAGAATGCGCTTTTAAAGGTTGCTTCCTGTTCGGAGCGACCAAAAGTCTTCATGTAACCAAGTGAACGACTTGCTCACGTAAGCTAATTAAGGCTTTTCTCGGAATGATACCTAGCCAAACCGGCCGCAGATTGGTGCGCTTGGTGTTAACCGATGGGGATGGTGGGGATTGAAGTGGCACAGTACACAACTGGACCAACTGGGGTAATCGTTTTCGCTCAGCAATCATCGCTCAAGTACGTTGAACATAGAGTCGAAAATTCAAACAAGACATAAGTCTAAGCGGACAGGTAAATTAACTCGTTTGATGTCGATACCTGATAGCGTGGAATGAAAAAAAAAATTATACGTGTGATCCGGCGTGATGTGTAAATTTAAATAACATATCTTTATCGGCCGATGGTATGATTGAAACCCGCAACGGTCGAATGACTTTCTTCTGTGGCAACTCTTTCGATTATCTTCTCCGGCATTTCTTCCCGTCATTCTGATTTGCAATCTGCCGGCTCTGAACACTGACACGTAACTTGTAATTAAGTTATTGCGTTTTATTCCTTTTTTTCGGTTTCTCTCTCTCTAGTTGTGGACTCTTGGGATGGGGAAGGGAACCGATCGAAGGGGGAACACTTTCCGACTATTCGACCCACGATGATTACAAGCTGCGCACTCCTTTTTCGCAAAAATCTTGGTATGCCAAAGTATGTATTTTTCTACAGCTCACGGCGGAAAGATGGAGATTGTTTTTATTTTTGCTCCTTCCCAAAGCCCAAGACGGGGCAAAGAACACGACTATTCAGCCGTAGGCACAACCAGAATAGGCAGTGCCGACGCAGATGCCAGAAATCACAGTCTCCGAGAGTTGAGCAGAGTCAAGTGGTTGTGTCGTCCCGCTCACATCTGAAGGCTTGAGATCAAGTTGAGTGAGGATGGAGGTTGGGGGACAAGAACGTGTTCTAACAACTTTATTTTTCATTCCTGTAATGTCTAAATAATTCAATGGTTCGCGCTTCGGGTTGGACCTCTATCCTGGTTCCTTGGAACCTTGGAATAGTAACGCACAAAATGGATGGACTTGGTAAATATGTGACTGTTTTTATGTAACATCCATTTTGAGCAATAAGTTGATGTCCTATCAATGTTGCGTGTCCGGTCTATCGACTGAGCGTGGAGTGCTTTGGAGATTCCAGAAAAGAAGCTGATAATATACTGCGGGAGCAAGTTGGCAATGGCACAATGAAGATCGTGTCATTTGGGAAGAAGATCATGTATATTGGTTTCATATCCACATATCCAATTATTTTAAACAGTCTTCCGAAAAACACTTACATATGTCCACGCGATGTGAAAATTCCATGTTTTTGTTTGAACTCGAACATGATTTTCGCTAGTGTTGGATGTCTATCCCAAACACGAACAATGATACACAAACATAAACATGTGTAAACAGACACGATGTTTATAATTCAAGAACATCATGTACAAACATATCACCCGATGTCGCAGTATTCATTGCTTTCATTTCGTTTCTTTTCATGCACGGAAAAAAATTATTCATCCTAAAACATTTCTTTGTAGAATACTTTTTCACAGAAACGAACTTGAAATTTAGTTCGAATTACAATAATTGCATGAACTAAGAGACTATGAGTTCATGCACATTTTGCAAGTTTGATTAAATAGTCCTTGTTTTCGTGTAAAAAAATATTCTCTGAATAGAAAGAAGCTTTCTATGAGATTTTTTTTGCGTGCGTGCTGCCAATTGAAGTCTGAGGAACCGACTGCACAGCGGACAACGTCGTAATGCTTAAATAAATAAATTAAATTAAAATTAGTTTTAGATGCATGTTTTCAGGAAAGTTTACAGATATTCTTGATATTTTTATGAAAGTTTGATTAGGGCGGTACAAGTTAGGGCGTTCAGAAAACCAATTCCGGAAAATGTATTTTGCAGGGTAATGTTTCAGAAAAATTTGTTGAGCAGTTGAGTTGAAACCAATTGTCACCTGCAAAATTATTATGGAAAAATCTGTACTATATTCATGATTAGCCTTTGCGATGACGATTTGTGAAAGAATTACAATCAACCCTCCTTGAATATATGTTCTGTATCTCGATTCTCTCCCTTATATATTTATACCATTTTAAATGGGTGTTGGAGGAAAGATTAGCTTCAATGACAGGTATACTTCGCATAGAGACATATCAGTCGCCGTAGCAAGCCATTAATTTCTCGATGTTATCACAAACTGAATGAAGGAAAAACCTAAAAGCTACACTTACACTACACTTCATATGTTATGTATGTTTGCGATTGCATCATCTTTTCTTCTCTTCTTCTTCGCTCGTTTTATAGCTCGGGTCGCGTTCGTCGCGAACAAGCAGTATTAGCCATTTGTAAACATTCAAAGTCAATTTCATTCCAGTCAAAATTGTTGCTCCCGTGATCGAGTGGTTAGCGTCACGCCTAACATGTCACTGCTGAATAATTCTGGTACTTCTTCTTGGATGGCACTAACGTTCCCAGTGGAACTTTTGCCTTCTCAACGTAGCACTACTTGCGTCATTGTTATAAGTAGTACTTGGTTGACATTGCTATGCCGAATAACACGCCTCGAATGTACTCTGGAGTGGCAAGCTCTAGACTGCCCATGATTGCATAGGAGACGTATGCAATCATGGGCAGTCAATAGTTGCAAGACTAGGTTCAAGATGCTAGAGTCCCAATTCGGAAAACTTCCGTGATTTCCGTGTATTACAATGGAAGAGCATGACGTGCGACTAGGCACAAGTATTAAGTCCGATCCGAGTCTGATAAGACCTTATCAGGTGACCCTTCAATATATTCAATCTTCAAATGCATTTGATTTTCGAGTTTTTGCTCCGTTGAACAGAGGAGACTTTTCAGGTTACCGTTCAGCTGCTACGAAATGCTTTTGATGTTCGAGTTTTCGTTTCAACGAGTAATTGGGTCCACGCTTACAAAATTAATTCACTTACCAGAGTTATGATCCTTTTGCAGAGACCTTTTCAGGTCACCCTTTAATATCTTCACGGCTACGAAATGCATTTGGTTTTCAAGTTTTCGTTTCGTCAAGTGATCTCTAGTTTGCGTTAGCATAATCACATCACTTACCACAGTGAATCCTGATTATTACCCCTTCCCACTAACAAACTATCCCTTCCATGATGAACGCTAGGGAACCACGCTATAGAGGCGACCCTTCTGGCCTTCGGGCGACGAATATCATACTAACATTCCTACCCTTCCCCTGGTGACTGTAAGGACGTGACCGGCGTCGTTATTGATCATTGAAAGCTCGAATCACCGAAAATTGCACAACGAGAATAATTTGCTAGTCCCAAGCGTCATTCTGTGTGTTCTTTGTGCAATTTGGTTCGTTCAGGTCAATCACGGAGAGCAACTACGAATTGTACAGTCTACCCAAACTCAAGCTCAAGCTCAAGCTCAAGAATGTGGAATAATTCGGTGTCGAATCCGAGGAGTTATAATACTAAGAACCAATATTATTTTAATTTTACTACTGATCTGATTGTTTCATTATCTACTTGAAGATTCAAATGCAGAAATTTAGGTAATTATAACATTAAAAAACACAATTGCTTCTTTATGTTCATCGCAGTTCAGTGTACAGAAAGTAGTAATTATATGAGCAACGTTTCAATGGTTTCTTATATTCATCTATTAAGAAACACTAAGTAATAAGACGCTATCGTGACAGACATGTTTGAACTCTACAAAGAATGTGATTCAAATGTGGATTTAACTTGTAGCACATAATACTCGGCCACGGGTGCACATTCTGGTACTCAATATTCGATTGAAATTACACCCAGGTTTTTTTTACGTGGTTTTTTATGAGTTTTTTTTACGCGGATTTTACAATTAATGCGGTTACCCACGTAAAAAAAGACCAGTGCAATATCACATCTACCCCTGTTACCGTTTAGGAATATAGTAGTTTTAAGAACATAAATAAATTAGTTTATATAAATAAATAAATATATGTAGGTTGAAATAAGAATGTAGAACATTAGAATTACTCTAGGACATAAGTTAGCTATAATCACACGCACACACATATACACACACCAAATACACAAACCTGGAGTCGAGCAATATACCATAAAACCACAATAGCTGAAATTCACATGTATAAGTTTCGAGATGAGACATACGACATAAAAACTTGGGGAAAAGGAAAGCACTACTGGGTCTATAATAAAAGCTCTTTATCCAAGGCACAATGGTCATAGAAAAGTGTCCATACTTTTATAATTCAAATTAAATTGAAAGCACTTGGAAACTGCAGTTCATACAGAGCGGATCGAAAAATTAGGTAAAGAGCATTTGATAAGAGAAGAATTAGACCCAGTGGTAAATAGTGCTTTCCTATCCCAAACAGGACCCAATAATATCGGCACCAATTCAAATCGATTGGCAACAATTGGTGTCATCGCTAAGCCAGCGGTCAACGAGAGACTTGAGTCGCCAACTCGTTGGAAACTCTACGCGCGATACAGCTCTGGTACCCAGCTTGCGACGACGGTCGCCAACAACGTCACAAGTGTCCTTCGCTCGACTCTTGCCGGCCGGCCTCCACACACTTCACACGAACACGAACACTGTAAGTTAATAAAAATTGGAAAAAAGGAAAATCTAGTGTGTATTCAATTGCCAACTGATCCCTTGATTTGTGCACGGATGTGAAATAAGCCGATCTTGAGCCTCCGCGTTTCAAGCTCGAGCTAGCCATCGAAAAGAGGTCTTGAGAGCCCACCCTCAAAGGTCCCCGCGGCTTAGACCAGGGATCGAGGGCATTTGGGATTAGCCCTTCTGTCTGATCTATTGAGAGAGAGGTAACACCCCTCAGCTCACATTTTTCTCTCATGTTCCCTCAGTGCAAATTACGGTAATTAGTGCTCGTAACGGAGTTTAGCGATTAGTGCCGCACCTTATCACGATTCTTACGTAGATTTTAGGTGTTTGGTAACGGAGAGCTCGCTGGGCGGTACAACGGGACGGGGTTTATACGGGCAGCTATTCGTGAATGTCTGTCTACTTAGCTCTGGATGGTCCAACAGTGGTACTGCACGTGTATCGGCAAAAGAGTGTACAAATTACTAGGGAATCTTCTAGCAACAGCAGATGACCTCATTCGTGAGGAAAACCGAACTATAGCTAACAGTAACCAACGAAATTGCAAGAAAAAAATGCGGGTTTTCGCGCGAGCAACACTCAACTTTT
Source organism: Toxorhynchites rutilus septentrionalis (assembly GCF_029784135.1). Taxonomy (NCBI): domain Eukaryota; kingdom Metazoa; phylum Arthropoda; class Insecta; order Diptera; family Culicidae; genus Toxorhynchites; species Toxorhynchites rutilus. The sequence continues at coordinate 32,469,875 of NC_073746.1, forward strand.
TACTTCCGTTCTACGTAAAGATAGTCCCATTTGATATCTATCATTAGGTGACATGGTTTTTTTACGCGGATTTTCCAATTAACGCGGTTTTTTTTACGCGGATTTTCCAAATAACGCGTTTTTTTTTACGCGGTTTTTCCAATTAACGCGGATTTTCCCATTAACGCGGTTTTTACGCGTTTTTTTTACGAATCCCCCGCGTAAAAAAAACCTGGGTGTATAAAAATAATCAAAATTTGTTGCGGTTAACTAAACATCTCCGCCATGCTCTATTAATTTTAAGTACTTGTTCAAATAGCTAATAATAGCGAATGTTGCATGAATTCAATGTATAAATTGATGCGTGCACTAAATAATTATATCAATTGTGAAGGACTGATATCAATCGACGTTTATTTTGTTCAGAACAGATAAAGAGGTTTATTTTATTTGCCCAAAATTTTAGACGAAGCACCCATTATCATGATAGTACAGGCAAACCTTTTTTTTTGTGCGGGGGATAGGGACCGCACAAAAAAAGTCGCATAAAAAAAATCGTTCAATTCCTCACCAGGAGCATTAAAATATCGTGTTCTGTACACATTTAGAAAAAAAACTTTTTTTGTGCGGTAGATGGGGACCGCATAAAAAAAGTTTCCCCCAAGAAAAAAAACTCAAATCCACGCCATTCACCGTTCAATTTCCTTTTGTTCCCTGCTTTTCGATGGCACACTTTGCCACAAAATTCTTTCTCAAAATTCAAGTTTTTATCCGATTATCACCAAATTTTCATGGAGAAAAACAGGAAGTGGGTTATATCTGTGGTATAACCGCAAGGATGACGTAGGACTATCGTTGATTTAGTGATCATTTGTTTTTAGTTGCTTCTGAATCAATTCTGAATAAATGAATAAATTAATATTTGGGGGACTTCGAAAACGAGAGCGTTACGTTGAAGCCACAATATTCAGCAAAAGAAGCAATCACACGAAAGTTGTATAATACATATACATTGCTTGTATTGTAATACGATTTGTATTTCATTTCCAATAGTCAAAATATCTGTTGCATCAAATCAGTCTACATAATTTTTGCGTTCGCTCATCCTTTCTCACAACACCCATTTCTCGTTTGAGAAATTGTTTAGTAAACATCGTTTGCCAGTGCGCGTGGAGTGGGAATTCCTTCTTAAGATTCATTGCACCTCTAATAAATTGCGAAAGACATGGTCTTACGTTGATCTCACTTGATTTAAAAATCACAAAACCAAATGTATTTGGTCGCAGTATTGTATAGATAGAAACATAATAAACTCTTTCGCTTGAATCTAATTTTTAATTTCAAGGGAACTGGCAGATTATTTTTCAGCAACGATAACATCTTTCCGGAATTTTCTCGGCGCTGGATGGCAACCAAACGAAAATAGTTCCGCGCGTATATGTGTGTATGTGTGTGGTGGCTGCTCCGATGTCTCAAGCGGAACCGTTTGTGGCATCACTCTCCTCCTGATGGATTCCCTTCTGGCCTAAGGTGCACAAACAGGTTTTCGAAACCTTGATTTTACACCCCGGTATAGAAATGAAAGACGTAGTCATACGTCAAAAGGAAACAATTAAAGTTAGTTTTTGCATCATTCATTTAATTTATTTCGCCTTTATATCCGAATGCGCCAGCCACAACCATAAGATTCTGCACGATCTCAGAATCGACAGTTTAACCCATGCTTTCTTCATTTCTTCTACATTCTTCACCACTTTAGGTCGTTTTAGAAAGTGCCCTTTCATAATGGCCCAGTATTTTTTCTATTGGGTGCAGTTCCGGAGTATTTGGGGGGTTCAGATTTTTCGGCACGAAATCGACGTCATTCGCCTTATACCACTCTAGCATGTCATTCGTGTAGTGGCATGATGCCAAATCCGGCCAGAAGATCGTCGGACCGTCGTGAGACGACCTCAGGAGAGAGAGAAGCCGGTTTTGGAGACACTGTTCCAATTACACCTGTCATGGTGCCTGCGGTAACAAATGGTGCACTCCGCTTTCAGCAAATATAAATCGCTTGCCAAATTAAGAACATCGACATCTTCTGTGTCCGGAGATTCTCGGGAACATCGAACTTATTCTTGGCAGTCACATACAGGTTTCCTGAATCTGGTCCGCCTTCACACATGTCTCGTCATCGATTACGCAGCAGTGTGGTTCATCCTTCGACTAATCATCATCATTCTGCCATAATTATTCACCTAACAATCAACTAAAACGGTCGTTTCCAGGCCCATCAAATTGTTATCCATGTGTTTATAATGTATTTTTTCAAACAAGCAACATGAAGAGGTACTACTATCTCTTCATAGGGAATGTATCTTTAGGCAACACCGTCAAGTTATGCTCGGCATAGCATTCCATCGCCTTCTTGACATAATTGCTGGATGCCAAAACTGGCTACAGTAGAACGGGTTTGTCGTAACTTGTCGAGGAATAGTAGCAGACGATCTGGTTGATTTTCCCGGTGGCGATGGAAATATCGCTTTTCCAGCCTTGTTGTAGCTGATGAGCCAAACCAGGTATTTTTGGGGAACAAGGACAGTTGGTTTTGGTTGGATGTTTGATGGTTTTGAAGATGTCTGCCACTTTTCCCTTCCCGCTGTCTTGTAAAACGCTTATCCCAGAAGTTTCATGAGGTCCGATTTGGTCAACTTCGCTTTGCACGAGCTAAATTTTCAAGTGTTGCTCTTCTTGATTGGATGCCATTTTAAAACTGAAAAGCAAACGTCAAAATCAAAGCATTTCTACATGCACACATAACTACACAATGAAGGGTTTTACGGTTTTCAAATACAAATTCAAACAAAAAAAAATGTCAAATTACAGTTGACAAATTTTGATCGTTCCACCCTTAAATATAAATGCCTGAAATATAGTCAAAAGTATCAAGTTAACATAATTCATACAATACATACAACGATTATATATGGTATTTGAAATAGCCTCTTTGGACCCACTACAGATAATTTCATGATTAAAAATTTAATGAAAATTTTATGACTCGAAAACCCGCTTAACGTATCAATATGAAACCTTTGCAGGGGTTTAGGGGATACGTTGGGTTAAAAATATTAAAAAAATATAACTCTTCAAAAACCTGTTTTGGCACTTATTTCAAATAGATTAAAAGGGGGCCTCCGTAGCCACATTGGTTGCGCGTTCGCTTAGTAAGCGATCGATCGTGAGTTCGAAACTCAGGGCCCTCATTGACCATCTTTGTGTTGTTACAGAATAACTACGTCCACGCAACAATCATCAGCGATGGAGATCGATCCACGGTCGAAATATGATCGATTCATTCATACAACTGCTCTGCTCTGCTAGACACATCGGGCTGCTGTTCTATAAATAACTCAACAATGATCAATCAACTGTCTCCGCTGTCCGGTCTAACTGGATAATGGAAGAACAGATAGAAAACTCTTACGCCTAAATGGCTGCTACTGTGTAAATGTGTGTACCATATGGAATGGTATAGAAGGGAATACTCTAACGCCGAAAAATGGCAACTGTGTAATGTGCTAATTATAGATATGATAGATATGTGACATGTACACGATTAAAATTCGGCTCTGTTACAGCTAAAATGCCAATGAGCCTGAAATAAATAAATGGGACAAAAAAAAATAGATTAATTTTTTTTAAAAATAAAAATAAAAATTTATAAAAAATATTTTAAAAATAAAAAAATAAAAATTAATTTGGTTCTCAAATGGGGATCAATAATAAAAAATTTGGTTCTCAAATGGGGATCAACACTAGGGTAGGAGCCTACCTGTTGGTCTCAAATGTTCCTATCTCACGCCTCCACGAAGATCATATGACGACATTTTTAGATCGGGCGTGAACTGGAAACACACACCTGGTCTTGGCTCCGAGAACGGGTGTCGAAAGTGGCTAAGTGAGGGGGTGCGAGCGAGTCAGAGCGCTATATCTCTCCCGGGGAAGGCCTCCCGGGTCATGGAGGCCTTGCCAACCCGCTGTCTCCCGGGCAAAGGAGATACACCCAGAAAATGGAGCTACGTTCACGAAGAATACTCAGAATGCGATCGCCCGAGGAGGGTCCCCGAACTGGAGCTGGTCCTGGAACGGGCGTAAGAGCGAGCGGCCAGCGGCTGGAGGGCGATGTGCAAGAGCGGGCCACCAGCCGGGTTCAACCCGAAGAGCTACCGCCACACGGAAACAGCAGCCATCGACATCACCAACGAAACGCTGCGCCTACGAGGCGTGTTGCGACTGTCAGACGACAGTCGTCCACACTTGTGGGTACTACTAGGCGACGGATCATGTGGACACACGAAATGAATGAATTCGTGATCCGCGCCTATTACATCTGCACTGCTTTGGAGACGGACATGAGCGGTCGCCCTCGAATACTCGCAATGTTCGAGGAAGCGTATCCAGAGTTCGTCGGGAGGCTTGATCAAAACGCGATGAACGCGAGGCGTAGAGCGATTGTACGCAACAATATGCTCTCCCAAACGCAAGTCGACGTGATCAAGCAGCAGGTGCAGAGAGAACTAAGCTCCAGAACAAGCAGAGCAAGCGATGTGTCGAGACGAAGTTCAGTACGGCTGAGCAATTCATTCGCGAGTGGGGCACGCGAATCAGCACCAGTGGAGGCCACAGTACAACAACCCCCTGAGCCGGAAGACCCACAGCCAGATCAACAACTACTACGCGATCTGGTCTTCCATTACGACGAGGCGATCTCACAGTTCCGCGACACGGACCCTTTGTCGCGCCCCAGGATCCCGAAGTTGCAGCATTCCCGCAGGCTGACAAGTGCAGTAAAGCTCATGAACGAGCACGTTCTTCCGCTGCACTTGGTTGATGCTGAGAACATGGAGGAGCTGCAACTGAAAGTTTACTGTGCTGCTGTGGCGACCGCCAAAAGTTTAGGATACCGTATTAGGCCAAGAGGCGGACTGCTCCAACATCTCCGTGAAAGGCGTGAGCCTCCATGGCGAAGGAGATTGGAGCAACGGATCCTAAACAAGCGCGCCGCAATTGGAAGACTGATGGCGTACAAAAGAGGCAGCAGATCGGTGAAATTATGTCGCCAAGTTGCTGTGATCGTGCGGCCTACTGAACTTCGCCAGCTGGGAGCTCACCAGCTGACGGAAAAACTCGACACACTGGTACAGCAATTGAGCGTCCTAACTAAACGGCTGAAACGTTACTCTGACTCTGCAAAGCGCCAGGAACAAAATCGGATGTTCAGAGATAACGAAAAAGCGTTCTACGACCACATTAGCGACGAGAAGCCCGACTACCGCGAAGGTTTGCCAGATATTAGCGATGTGACGAACTTCTGGGCTGGTATTTGGGAGTCCCCAGTAGAACATCGCGACGGGCAAATGTGGTTAAGACGGGAGGAGGAGAGTTGTGGTGAAATTGGAGAGATGCCAGCTATCATCGTCGGAGAGAACGATGTCCGCGAAACCTCGCGGTACCTGAGGAACTGGGCAGCACCGGGCCCCGATGGTGTCCAGAACTTTTGGCACAAGAAGCTGACCGTCGCACATTCAAAGATAGCTGAGTGCTTCAACAAGGTGCTACGTGACCCACACAACCTTCCTGAATTCGCCACCCGTGGCGTCACCTTCCTCCTCCCGAAAGACAGCAACACATTGAACCCATCAAAGTACATACCGATAACGTGCCTATCGAGTCTGTACAAAATACTGAGCAGCATAATTACCGCCAAAGTTTCTGCTCACTGCGAACAGCATCACATCATCGCAGAAGAGCAGAAAGGATGCAGGAAAAATACGCATGGCTGCAAAGACCAGGCCATCATCGACGCAGCCATAGTCGGCCAGGCGGTATATAACCAGCGGAACCTAAGTATGGCCTACATCGATTACAGGAAGGCTTATGACTCCATACCTCACTTGTTTCTCGTCCGGGTATTGGAGCTCTACAAAATTGATCCCGTCGTCGTTAGGTTCCTGCAGCATGCGATGAGGCAGTGGAGTACGTCTCTGCACCTCAGTGATGGGGAAAATGTGTTGCAGTCTAGAACGCTGCAGATAAAGAGGGGGATATTCCAAGGCGACTCTTTCAGCCCGCTTTGGTTTTGTCTGGCACTGAACCCCCTCAGTAGGACGCTCAATAGAAACGGTCATGGCTATAAAATAAGGTATGGCGACGGCGCCCACGAAGAAGTGACCCATACCTTCTACATGGATGATCTCAAGGTCTACGCTGATTCACGTCAGCGTCTAGGTGTAGCTATCCGGGTTGTCGAAGACATAAGCAGGGACATCTGCATGGAGTTCGGCCTTGACAAGTGCCGCTGTGTCCATCTGCTGAAAGGGCAGCTTACCGAATCCGGAGGTTACGAGGTCTATGACGGCGAGTTCATAAGAGACATGGTTCGTGGCGAATCCTATAAATATCTTGGATTCCGACAGCTCACCGGGATTCGCCACTCCGACATCAAGACGGAGCTGCGAGACAAGTTCTTGAGTCGAGTGAACTGTGTCCTGAGGACTTTCCTCAACGCGGGGAACAAGGTACGCGCGATCAACACATTCGCGGTTCCCCTGCTGACCTTCAGTTTTGGTGTAGTCAAATGGAGCAAAACTGACCTAGAGGACCTTGAGAGGAGGATGAGGAAAGCATTTAAAGAGGCCGGAATGCACCATTCTCAATCGGCACTGGAGAGAGTTTCACTGCCACGCAAAGAAGGGGGACTTGGAATAGTCGACATATCTGCACTGTGTGTTGCCCAGGTACGACAACTGCGCGAGTACTTCGCAGAACGCGCCAACCAAAACGCGCTATACCGGGCTGTCTGCGCCGCCGACAGAGGATACAGCGCTCTGCACTTGGCGCAAGCGGAGTACCAACTCAACTGCAATCTGCAGACAGTGGAGGAGAAGATTGCAGCTTGGAAGCAGAAGGCAGTGCATGGTGCCCACCCCCATCAACTGGACCGGCCACACGTCGACAAGGCCGCATCTAATCTGTGGCTAACGCGTGGTGAACTCTCTTCAGTAGTAGAAGCCGACATGATAGCCATCCAGGACAGGATAATGCCGACGAGAAACTGCAGGCGGTACTTCTGGCATCAAGACGTTGATGACATTTGCCGGATGTGCCATCAACCAAGTGAAAACATAGAGCACATTATGGGAGGCTGTCCCGTTTTGGCCAACGCAGCCTACACCGAGCGCCACAACAACGTGGCCCGTATTGTTCATCGACAACTGGCGCTCCAATGTTCTCTACTGGAAGACAACGTACCAAACTACCGGTACCTGCCTGCACCTGTCCTGGAAAATGACCGTTTCAAGCTGTACTGGGATCGCACTGTTCTGACCGACCTCTCGATCCACCACAACCGGCCAGATATAATGGTTTACGACAAGAGCGACCGCAAAGTCACCATCATCGATGTCGCTATTCCACTGAACCAGAATCTGGAGGAGACCCACGGTCGCAAAATCTGCAAGTACCGACCATTGGCCGTGGAGCTCAAGGAACTGTGGGGGCTAAGGGAGGTCCCAGGAATTGTTCCAGTCGTTCTCTCTGGAACTGGAATTGTCCCTAAGACACTTCTGGAAGCGCTAAAGGTGTTGAACATGGAGAAGGAATTGGCCGGCATCCAAAAGTCGGTCATCCTTAGCACCTGCGCGATTGTCCGACAATTTCTCGGTCAGGACTGAAACAGCACGAGCATGCAGATACGTGCATTCCGCAGAGCCTAGTCCCCCTTTGGCATTCAGAAGCCCGGGGGCAGGTGAAAATTCCGGCTAGGTTCGCCTAGTTAAGAAGTGAGATAAGTCTGCTAAAAAAAATTAAATGTTTTTTTCTGTCAAAACAACAAATATACCTTGTACAGAATTTATTAGAGCACTTTCTGATTTACAGTGCGATCATTAGTTATTAGGATCACCAAAGATAAGATAAGATGAGGATAAGGCTATAAACTCAGTTGGAAAAAAATTGTGGTCTACAGAAACTTTGAAAAAACAGAAAAAATTGATCTTCTCGATAATTTTGTGTACTACATTTACACATGGCTGGTTAGAAATATGATGGCAAAATAATCTAACATAACTCTAATTTTATTTGTCGAGTTTCAGCGTTGAAAATATGATTTTTTGCATTTTTCGCTGACGTTCTTTTTCTTCAATGATCTAGCAGTTTGGTTCGGTTTTTCATCATTCGAAATCGATGTTGTTGTACTTTCTGTGTCGTTGAAATATAAATTTTAGAAACATCTCGATCATGACTGAGTTTTTGTGGGGGCTAAGGGAGGTCATTACTCTGATATAGGTGAACCTAATCCATATGTAATCAAAAAAAATTGTTACCACGTTACTATCTCAAAATGACTATTGAGATTAATGGAATTATCTTCGACACACAAAGAAGCAATACTTATCAATCACATATTTGGAAGATTAGCTTCAAAACATCGATATTTTTGAGTGCAACTTCCATTAATCAAGACTTTTGATTCATAGAAAAACACACCAAAGATAGAAAAATTCTTTTTATTTTTCTTTAAACTTAAACTATAACATGTTGTTTACGCTGCCATTTCATGTAAAATCAGACATAATTAGAAGAGTTGATTTTAATTATGTGCTAAAAATATGGTACATTAGGACCACGTATAATTTGAGCAGGAATAATAAAAATATTGATCTACTCAATGTAAAGGTCAATTACCTCGAAGTTGGAAGTAAAGTCAAACATAACTAAGTTATAGGAACTGAAATTCTGTGGCTCCTCACAGTACTCTTCCAGTTAGCCACTGTGAGTATTGAAAACGTTCGTTATTCTTTTATCCACATTTATACATCGATCTGAAAGTAGTCCAAATATTGGCTACCAATGATTAATGGATTCCAGTTGTCTAATTGTTTATACTGTTATTTTGTGACTGTAGTATTGAAACGGTTCAATCACGAGATCCAAACAGCGTGCCCGACCCTACCCTTCGCAAATTGTGGTATTTATGTTTTTCTTTCCTTTCACATAATTTGCCTTCATTTTATGGTACGCAACAAATTGCTATTCAAATCTGCGAGCTCCCGTGCGCACTGTACAGGAATCAACCACAGTTCGAAGCAGCATAATTTAGGCCGCCAATCATAAATCAAATTAGGCCAAATATGAGCACAAACTACATAACGATGCATTCCGCCACAAAACTAATAAAATTTCAACAACAGAGCCGACCAAAAAAATAATAAAAACGGTGACCAGAAAAAAATCGCGTGACAGATCTGTCGTAATTTTATTGTGCTTCCTCCTAGGCGAGGTAAGCAAAAGAATAAAAAACGCTCACGAAACCCACAAAGTTCGTCGCATTTTTTTATGTCGCGTTCATTTGACCATCCTTCGGTTCGCACGCCAGGAAAAATCAATCAAAGGGTAGCGTTCTGCTGGGGATATTTGAATCGAAGACAGAATCAACAACGGCTAGGAACACAATTGCCATTAAAATGTCATGATGTAATTTAATAAATTGCCTACCTATATATCTCCGCACGCTTTGTCTTCCGAATCGATCTATGGGAACGAGTTTGTTTGTTGGGGATTTCGAAAAGCAGAAATGTTGAAATCATAAATCTGCCAGCTGTAAATCACTCGGCGCGATTTTCAACGAATTTAAAAGAGCGCCAATGTTTGAAAAACACTCATCTCGATGCAAATTACGCCTCCCAAATTGGTGCGACTATCGCGTGCCGCTGGAAATTAGTCACATCGTGCGGAGTCATCATTAGTTCAGCGTTTCTTTCAGGTTGACTAACGTGAAGAATTTAATAGGAACAAAACAAATGTCATGCATATTTTTTTTCTTTGTTTACAGATAAGATAATACAACCGTGCGTGCAACTTTCGATATCTTCCTATCGTGAAATAAAAAAAATCAAATAAAACGAACAATAAAACCGATCAATTTTGTACTTCGTTCATCTCGAACTTTAGCTCATTCTCGGGAATGTTAATCAGCGAACCACGAATTCGCAACTCATCGTAATTCCAGCGATACTCGAACTCCCGCGTAATTCGGGCGATAATCACTTCCATCTCCAGCATGGCCAAGCGTCTTCCGATACAAGTCCTAGGACCGAAACCGAACGGAAGAAACACAAATGGGTGAGCCTCATCCCCGCTGGGACATTTTTCACCCTTCAGCCAGCGTTCCGGGACGAATTCCTTAGCTCGTTGGAAAAAACGGTCGTCCTGCTGCAGAATCATCGAAGCTATCGCAATGTCGGTCTGTAAATAGTTCCATTTGGACTGTATGAAACTGAGTTAACTGCAAATACTTACACCCTTGGGTACGCGATACCCCTGCAGGACTAGATTCTTTCCTGCGGCACGGGCGTTTCCAGCGGTCGGAGGTGCCAGACGCAGACCCTCCTTGATGCACGCGCGAAGGTATGGTAAATGGTGCATTTTATCCGGAGTAAGCGGCGTGTCCTTGGTTGGCAGAATAGTTCGAAGTTCCTCCCGGAGTTTTGTTTGTTTGTCAGGATTCATTGCCAAACTATGTAGAACTCCAATTGTCCCAGACGCTGTCTACAGTTCGTGGGTGAGAATGTACAAAGTCATTTTGGTATCATATATGATGTCTACCGTATCAATTCCAGCTAAAAGCATGTCGAAAGCCATTATGATGGCAACGTCTCGATTCACCTTCAACAGCTTCTCGAGCACACTCTGTCCAGTCGATTCAGCATTTGGACTTGACTCAAGTCTGACCAACGCCTCGTCCACTTTGGCCATTATCATAGCGGTTAACTCATCCAGTGTTCGCATCAACCGAACAAATTTTGGTGTCTTGTAATACATCCACACAGACGGCAGAACATCAAGCTCATAGGTTAGTTGGAAAAATTCACGGATGCACTATGAAGAAAGCAATGCAAACGAGGGCTCTCAACTAAAGATCCCAGAAATACCTTGACAATGTGCTCTGCTTCATCGGATTTGTTCTTCTCCAGAATCCCCAGTCTGGTATCCAAAGCCATAACACCCATCGTTTCCAACGCCCAGCGGTTCAACCATTGATTGAAATCAGCCGGCATCTCATTTTTCTCATCACGAAGGTTTTTCATTCTGCAATTTCGTCGTTCAATCAACTGTCCAATGTTAATACTCGCACATGCGGAACGGACTTACATCTTCGTGAAGTCCCGCGAAACCTCATCCAACTTATCGACATACATCTTGACCGTCTTGGGTTGCAGCATTACCGGGTTGACAATACTTCGGAAGAACTGCCAATTCTCACCTTGTCTGGAATGTGCGGCAAAATTTTTTCATTGTTTTTATATGAAACTCACAAAAATTGCATGCAAATACTCCGTCACCAATCCGCCCAATCCCTTGAACACGTCCTGTCGGACGTTCCTCCGGTAGTACACGAAGGTATCTATTGCCCGTCGCACCGGCCACGTACCCTCGGTTCGAAACACCTTCTCGAAATCGTCCGGACTGAAACTCATGATGTTGTCCGCTCGGCCAAAAACACCCGGCAGTCGGACCAGATCGCCATAGTCCTGCCGCAGACGTCGCTGCAACTCTGGCAGTGTTGCGTTGTAGTAGCGTCCTGAGGCGAAATGAAGATGGAAATGGGTGAAGAAAGGTAAGTTTCATTGCATTCTGGGCTTAGAACCGGCCAAAAACCGACGAAAATTATCGGTACGACGCCTTTTTTATTCATTATGTGCATGCATGACATACGGCATTTTACATTCCTTCAAGTTCTCTAGACTGTCATCAAAAAATAGATAAGATAATGAATCTTATGTCAATTGAGAAATTATGAGACATCTTCACTCACCAGATTTTGCGAGACTGTCATGAGTTAAGTTTGAATCAAATTCAATATTAATCATCTCTCCTTAACCTTTGAAGAGTTTTGCAATTAAATTTTATTTTTGGCAAATGAAACATAAATTTACGGTGAGATTACGGTACTTGCAGGATAAAATAGTTCGTTTGATATTATATTGTTATTGTAATCATAAATGTTTTGCAATGGTATCGGTGATGCAATGAATTGTTTTTTGAACTCTGGTTTATATGTATTTAACTCTGCCTCGATATTCATGAATATAACACAAACACGAGGTTGAATTAAGCACATACCATACCTTGACTTGTGATTAACAATACTCATTGTACTTCAAAAGAACATAAAAACATGAAACTTGCAAGCAAGACATTCAAAGGCATATTGATTTTTTTTTTCATATTTCTGACAATATGAGAGTATGTCCTTGGAAGGGTTTTTCGAAATTCCTATTATTTACCGAGTCATAGCCATTTAATTGACGCGATGTCTAACCAAATGAGGAGAATACGGACATGTTAACAAGAACATCGATTGTATTTTTGAAAACTCATGTTTACTCAAACTTAAAGGCAGTTTTTGTGTTAAACTTCGATTGTATTAGTAGCTATTTGGCAGATATGAATTCACATACCAGGCATACCAGTCAGTTACTGAAATGGTACAGAACTGTAGCATCAACGTTTCAACGAATAACGTTGAAAGAGGATGTACAGAATCAAATCACATAATTGCAAAAAAATATTTTTCGCATTACACTCATCATTAAAAAAAACAGAACATGTCACGTTTTAAATATTCTAATGTCTATTATTTTTGGATTTTAGATGAGCTTTATGGAAGTTTATCTCTTGTCCAGAATTGTAATTCTTTTTTTTTCACAATTAGGGTGCTGAACATTTAATTTTTCTAAAACCTGAACGCAAGCTGAAAACTTTACACCTCAATATAGTTCATGCGGAGCGAATGAAATTTATTTTGAATGAAAAAAAAAATCTTGCAATTTTTTCCCCATGCTCTATTTGTCAAATGTTTCTCTGATCCGGAACGAACTATTTTGTGACTCGGACTTTGTTTATTTTCCCTTCTGTAAAAATCTTTCATTACTTTGCGACGATAGATTCTTGCTAGACGCAGCTAAGTGACGAAGTTATCTAGAATTCAGGGAACGTTTTTTCGAAATATTGAAATTCTGCCACGATTTAAGGCGCTTTTTTTCAAAAAAGAGACTGAATACGAAAAACTCTGAGGAAAACAAAGCGCGACAGCCGACGTATATTGATTATGATTTTCTCCCTTCTGATTGAACTCGAATGAGATAAATGGTGTAGTTTGTGTAATAAGTATTTTTAGTTGCTTTGATGAAAGAAAAAGTTTGAATAATATAGTTAATATAGTTCTAGCATAAAGAATCATAAAAACTTAACCTTTGGCGAGTAGTGAATTTTAATTGTAATTAAGTTTAGAACACCTCAATAATATTAGGTTGGAGAAAAAGAAATGTCGTATTTCTGATCGAAATTTGACGCTTTATTTAACATACTTAAAATTATCCAATTTAAGTCAAATATGCGCCGTTTTGTTCGCAAACTTGTTGCCATTTAGAAGGCAACTTCATTATCCTCCCCTTATTTGCAAAAAACTCAGACAGCCAGTTTTCGCAAGCCTCTTTTGAGGCCAACTTAGTATCACCAAGAGCATTTTGCATGGACCGGAAATAATGATTATCACTTGGAGCCAGGTCCGGACTATACGGTGGGTGCAATAGGACATCCCATCCGAGCTTTCGTAGCATCTGGCGGGTCATCAAAGATGTGTGAGGCCGAGCGTTGTCCTGGTGGAAAACAACACCATTGATCATTTCTGGCCGCTTCTGGTCAATCGCCTGCTTCAAACGGTTAAGCTGCTCACAACTCATAGTGGATGATTCCCTTCCAATCCCACCAAACACGCAGCAAAACCTTCCGTCAATCCGGGCTTGGCGATGGTTTGGGCCGGCTCACCGCGCTTCGACCACGACTTTTTTCGCTTTAGGTTGTCGTACGTGATCCACTTTTCATCACCAGTCACCATCTTCTTCAAAAATGAGTCGAGTTCGTTCCGTTTCAGCAGTGCATCGAAGGCGTTGATTCGGTCTAAAAGATTTTTTGCATCAACTCGTGTGGCACCCATACATTCAGCTTTTTTGGAATCCAATCTTCTGCAAATGGTTCCAAACGGTTTTATGGTCTATACCCAGTTCCTGGCCAATCGAGCGAGTACTCACATTCCGGTCTACTTGGAGGATTTCAACGATTTTACCGCTTTCCACTACGGTTGGCCTACCAGTTTGGGGTGTATCTTCGACAGCCACTACACCAGAACGAAATCGATCAAACCAACGCTGTGCTGTGCGAATCGTTACAGTATCGGGTCCATATACTACACGATTTTTTCGACCGCCTTCGTTGCAGGTAGTAAAAACGTTAAATATGGCGAATTTCTTGCTTGGTGGACTCCATCTTTGACGCGCTATAACTTGAGACTGAAAAGGACAATCACAACACTGTCAAAACGACACTTGTAGCACAGATTGTCGTCTTTAAATAGCCGTATAGTATGGCCCGATGCGATAAGTACAACTCAAGATATGTATAAGTGTTGCCATATATTGACAATACGACATTTCTTTTTCCCCAACCCAATACTAAAGTTTCATTTTCTGTCAAAATATTATATCAGTGGAGCCTTTATTATTTTAAACGCTAGCATCAATTTATGAAAAAAGTGTAGTTCGTTCAGTTTTATTCAATTATTTTATCTTTTATCAATAACATTTTTTTCTTTGTACTGGATTATTATTAGAGAAGTAACTACTGACAACCAGTGTTGCCACACGTACAGATTTATCTGGAATGGTACAGATTTTTTCGTTATTTTTGGTACAGATTCTGTACGGTCCATTTTTTCGTCAAAAAGTACAGATTGGTACAGATTTTTTCGGCAATCTAAAGTACGCAATCTAAATTTAGAAAGACTTTGTATAAGCATCATCAAACACACGAGTGATTCGAGGTTAGCAAATGTTATTAACTTGAATTCAACTCGGATTGCGTCACCTCGGCGGTTTGGGGCCATCTCCTCCTCCATTAGATGGTCGCCCCCCTTACATTTACCTTATTTTTTCATAATTCATTATTTTTCTCTGCAATGAATAATTCCAATGGTACAAATTTTTGGTACAAATTTTTTGAAGAAAAAGTACAGATTTTTTTTTCCCTTCTGGTACAGATTGAAATATGACAACACTGCTGACAACTATCCATTCCTTGATAATCGCTAGGGAACCACGCTTTAGAGGTGACCCTTTTGGCCTTCGGGCAACGAATATCATGCTAACATTCCTTTAAATGAGAATAACTAAAAATAGGAGAAATTTACGAAATATAATTTACAATAGATAACGTCCCAAATGGAGTGAAGTCCCAAGAAAGTCAAGTTTATGATGAACAATTCTTCATCTTCTACGTAGATGGTTAAACTGATTAAGAAGATGTAATAGATAATGATGTTTTCGAGAAAAGCGAAACAAACCTATCAACAACATTGGATGCGCAAGATGCTGGCGCATACTCTGAATTTGGTAGTAAATGACGCTACCAAAAACTCAGAAGAAGAGTCGTAGCAAAGACTGTTAAACCATACCGTAAACCCGCGTATAAGCAAAAAATCGTTGAGGCCAAATCATCACACATCCTTAGTTACCACAGAGACCGCCAAGTAGTGCCTGAATGGTAGTTGGCCACATTCGGCCATCACCGTAGGGGCCAGACTAATTATAAACACTCCAGAGATAGTTCTGAAAGCTTTGTTGTATAACGGACATAGCTTTTTATTAACATAACTACCTCTGCTACAAAAACAGAACCATAAAACGTTCAGGAAGAACCCAGCAGTTGACGGTTTGCATTATAGATCTCCTATGGGCACAGCGAACTCCAGATGCAATCGTTCTGGTGGAACCGGTGTTTATGTGGCGATTAAAGCTGAGGGTTCGATCAAGGTAAACCCTACGATTTTTTTTTTCCAATTGTAGACTTTTTCACCTTTTGGGATCGAAAGAAATTCTCCCGTAAAGTGATAGACAGAACTGATTCCTAATGATTCGTTCTACCTCTTCAACTTCTACAATCCGTTTGAACGATGTTGGCAATCAGATAGATGATACTAAAGCAGCTGTTCCTAAGCGTTTGCCCGACATGAGGATAGATGATAGGGAAAATACCATTTGATTGAATCAAAACACAACTAAAAGTGGTTCCATCGATTCCATGCTTGTCAGGCAATAAGATAAAAGTTTTCTGTGTAGTTTTATGATTAGCGATGAAAAGTAAATCAACTACAATAATTCCGAATGCAATAAATAAGCCATGGATAGGTCCACGACCACAATCATCGTCACAGCTGAAACGGAACATCTATGGTCATAAGTTTAGAAGAGAATGATTTGCGAAGAAGACCAGTCAACTGTCGCAAAGATATTCTCCACCACGATAACGCACGACCACACAAAGGAAAAACCGTCAAAACACTGACGCAGCTCACTCACCAAACATAACGATTTCCTGACCACCACTTGTTCGGATCAGTGAAACTCGGTTTGAGTCCAAGAATTCGTGGACGAATGAATTTCTCAATTGTCAGAAAGATGAGGAAAATTGTAGAAAGTGTTGAAAAATATTTTCATTGAAATAATTAATACAATTTTTCCATTAACAAAAATGCTTTTTCTTAGTCTTTTTCGAGCGGAAAAAATACTCCGGGCAAACAAAACACTCCGTCCTGTATTCCTCGATAAAAGTGTTCAGACATGCGGAAGCAACTTGTTGAAAAAAACTGAAACTTCCATCGATTAGTTTTTGAGTTCTGGATTGTTTTATCGACAATCTAACCTCCTTTACCACAAATAAATGAAGCTGTGTCAGTTTTGTTTGAGTAATTTAACATGCATAGACTAATATTCCGTCGGCCCATTTGCATATTTATAACGGCGACTCATTCAGAGCGTCGAGCTTTACGAAACGGTATCATTCGACAAAACAGCATAACAACAAAATATCGTCGCGTGAAAATAAATAGTAAACATTCCATCTAGCAGTATTGATTACTACGAATGCGATACTATGATGGTAGTAGTCTCAAAACATTTCATTCGTCCGCGCATCCTCATCGAACAGGTAGCACTCATCTCCAACAACAACAACAACTCGATACAAACTGACCTCCGGGGGCAAACATCATCAGCATCTTCATCACTCCCGGTCCCGGTATTTTATCATATGGCAACGCATTTTCCCATTCCGTATCGACGAAACCACTGTCGACAGCTGGCTGAGTACTCAGGGCACGCAATGGCGCTGAAGGTCGATATCCACCGTAAACCTTCGCTAGATTCCGTAGCATATTGAGATAGTTTGACGGCACTAAATTCACAAATTGGACACAAAATCACCACGACGAGAAACAAACGGTTGATCGACAGCAACTCTAGACAAACAGTACTGACCAGGAAGCGGTCACGAACTGATAAAAGATATGATATGGGCACTAACACTTGAACTCACACTGATATGGGACTTAGTAGCACTAGATTACGCACGAAGTAAACGGGCTTGCGAACCAAAAACTCTTCCCGCGATTTACACCGCACGCTACCGAAGATGATATTCAATTTCATTGTTCGCCTACTGGCCGACTGAATCTGCGCATGTGTGTGAGATAATACCGCATTAGCTGGCCTGAAGTGATACCGCATCTATATGGGGTTTTAGACGGACTTATATTCGCTATCTACTATTCCTGCGTGGTGTGTTTGTTGTTCATCGGGATGACATCACTGTGGTGAATTTCTACCCATGATGGTTTGTGAACTGATACAAAACATTAGCCTAGTAATGATGAGGCTAGATGTATGTGTTCCCAGCCACTGTTGTCCACATTTGCCCGATTACCGATGCCGATTTGTTGTTATAAATAAAAACAGAATTAAAAATACAACGCCACAGCTTGAATGGAACTGCCTGGTTGAGATAATGGTTCAAGATAGAATAATCGCGTTTGAAGCATTCAATTGGTTTGTTAAAATATTTGCAAACAAAACAAATCTGAAATTTTCAGCTCAAGACAGAAACCGGGTTGAAAGTTGAAAGATCGAGGACAGTTTAAAATTAGTTTCTAAATAAATGTGCAGATTCAGCCAAACAGAACGCTCTGATAATCAATAATAAACATTGTAAAAAGATCCGTTATCGGATGTTCAATGAAGTTATATTATCACACTGGAACAGAAGCGTTTCACACCATTTGGTAGACTCGGTTAATGTTTTAATTCCACTAATCAACTTTCAACACTCGTTGGAGAGGACGTCACTGTTTTTTGAACGTTTACAAAAAAAAATCTCACTCAGACTCTATAAGACCTACAAAATTTTGGTCGAAGAAGGAAATGTAGGTAATTGTAGTTGGTTTTATTATTTTAATATCATACTGAAAAAAAAATTCCAAAATTTTTAAGTTTTCCTCACAAACGTGTTATTTTATATTCTAAAAAAAATATAGGAGGTTGTGTTCAAGACACGACCGCATTGTTGACGTAGAACTACGTAGTTTAATTCAAGTCGCTTGTTTATAAATGCGGATATTATTTTATAATGCTACAAAAATTTTGAAATAACCATTCTACCAGTTTGGTCGCCCTGAGATGTTTTTTATTGTAGAATCATTTGACGATAATTGTTTGATGATTCATTCTTGGGCTCACAGAACAATACATGCTCGAGATAAACGCAGCTGTCATCCTTAGTGGAGAAAGTTTAGCTACTGGCAAGCGAAACCAAATAACATACAAAATTTTAGTACGACACTCATTTCCTTGGTGACTAAATAAACGAAATAAACTCTATCTGTTAATCTAAACAACCTCTAAAAGAGTAGCACTTCTTCATTATGATCAAGATTAGCGCAAATGCAATCCTAATTGCAACGCGAACCTAAATAAATTAATAACTTATTATAACTTATTGAATAACTTGGTATTCACCAAATCATTTTTTGGTGCACAATCTTAACACTTGCTTCACCATAGCGTCAGTTCAATTCTTTGATGACCGAAAACAAACAATGTTAGCTGCTTGGAAAAACGGCTGAACATTTACCTCAGCAGAGATTCAATACTAATACCCTAGCGTAAATATTCCCCTCCCGCTATCTCCCCTCCTTGTTTATATTCATCATTACGACTGCATAATTTACAACATCAAACAATCGTCAATCATAGCATAAAAAATTAGACGATCGTTACAGGGCCAATGCGCACGGGAGCAGATGCAAATGGGTTTTCAGGGTAGCGAAGATGCACTATTTTTACGTACGGGTTATGAAGTACGTGCGCACACAAATATCCATATATCGATGACTTCAAGCAACTAAATATACACACACTTTTATCCGTTTTGCACTCTTCTCAACAGAAGCCCTTTCTGTTGATATTGCCAGTCTAGATTAGCTTAGCTGTCATCCTTTGTGGAGAGAGTTTTCCTATCGTTATGCGAAACCAAATCACTGACAAAATTCCAGCACATTTATTTCTGGGTGAGCTGACGATAACCTAGCTTGATGATTACCCACACAATTGTGTAACTCAGAACTTTAATGCAATGGCGTCAGTTTGATGCAATGATAGCAATGCCAGAGACATCAGCGAGTGAGTAATTTGATCGCGTCCACAGCTCAATCCGAAACGAAAACATGTGATGACGAAAAACAAGGAAGAACAAGCTATATTCATTGCTTCGAATACAGAACGATACTGAAAGTTTGCCTTCCTTCCTTGCTTGAGACTTTAAACTTCTTCAGTTCATTCGTCTCTAACCTTCAAAAAGGCCCTTGGAAAACTTTACTTTATCCATAATATTACTCCTCCACTCCCATTGACTTTAGAAAGGCATTCGATCCCTCGCCGTCCAGCTCGCTCAGCAACAATGTTGTTTAGTCGATTTCCTCACAAAGAATGAAAGTTTGCCTCAGCGATGATGATGATGATGATGATGTTGAATTAGAGAGACTTTAAACTTTTCAGTTCATTCGTCTCTAGGCTTGAGAAAGGCCCTTGGAAAACTTTACCCTACTACTTGATGATGATGATGATGATGGCCCACCTCATACCCCTACAAAGGTTTGAGCAGGACGATTTATCTTATAGATAATAATTAAGTTTAAAAATATCAAGAGACCAGTATTATAAAAAAAAACCAAGCGAACTGGATCTGTTGCAGGCATAAATATCTATTGATAGAACAGTAAAAATAGGCACAAACTGCGAAAAAACAAACAATGTTCCTATCCATATTGACATTGACATAGTCATAGTCTCAACTTCAGGCCCAATGTTTTTTCTAAGGCATGTCAAGAAAATTTCCAACCCGGGAAGATCCTTGACTGATTGGGAATTGAACCCAATATCTAAAAGTTTCTACTTAGAACATAAAAGAGATCTGCTACAATCAGAAATAATCGATATAACCATCTGATGAAAGATAGTTTACGACAATTCCGAATGAGCTATCCCAATTCCAGTTTCCACTCCAGACCCTATATAAAAATTTCATTATGTGTCAGTTTTCTGCCAGTGTTCATTATTAACATTCGTCCAGGCCCACCATTATTACTCCTGCATTATACCTCCACCCTCGCTGCCTGCCTATGGAATTGTAATGATTGTAATGTATATCATATCAAACAAATCTTAGGAAATTTCCGATTCGTTTGGTATGTAAATCGCCAAAATCCGTTCGCGACAAAAATAGTTAACGTTAACTTTATTTCATAAAAACGTGACCTGTTTTCTGATTTGGCACCCTTAATGGAAGACGTAGTTCTACGTCAAAAAATATTAATTGTCCGTACAATAACCAACAAGTCATCCATACATAAGAAGATGGGTACTTCTACAAAGAAATAGTATTTTGAGCAACAACTTTGTTTGAAAAAAATGCAACTAATCCTCACATTGTTTGAAGTCTAGATAATTTAGTATATTTGGCAAATTTCAAGATAATATTAAAATATGACTTCAATGTTCTATCTCTTATGGCTTCCGAAATATAAGTTATTTCTGGATGAAGCCCCTGAGAAAAACACTAATGTTTTACTCGAATCATTCTTGTTTGTAAATTTACGCGATTGACATGTTTTGCTACCTTTGTTTTTCAAATCGAAACAAGTCAAGAACACGTCAATCGCGGGAAATTACACACAAAAATGTTTCGAGAAAAAACATTAGTAGTAATTTTTCATAGAAAACATGCAATAGTTGTTTTGAAATAAAACCCTTTCTCTGGGGCAGTGTCCTTCATTCGATGTATGGATAATTTGTTTGTTATCTAATGGGCTATTTCAAAGTTGTTACATATGATAGAGCGCTCATTTTTATGTTTTCAAAAATAGGGTAACCAAAATCGTCGATGAAAGAAAAAAAATAAATTTTATCGTTATAGATAAAGATAAACATAGTTCGGCAGTGTTATAGCCCAATTTATTTTAAACAACTTTGTAGAACAAAGCTTTTTTCTATCTTTTAATATAATCGAGTTAGCGCTTTTTTTCTAAGTTGCATTAGGGTGACCATGAAAAAATGTTTTTTTTTTGCTTTAACTTTTATATTTCGAATTCCACATCAAAACTGTCTTCGTACGACTTTCAGAGCTTATCAATACCAACATTTTGACATCTTGCGATGCAGAACTTGTCAATATCTTAATCCAACTTAAAGTTATTTATGTTTTTCTACCCAAAAACTGATGATTTCAATTTAAATGTACTCAAACACAAAAAATAACATAGTGTTGAAAATCACACAACATGCACAGTGAAACATGCTCTTTCAAATACCGTCAATAAACTTTGTTTATGTTTGACCCAGAAAGAATGACAAACAATTGAAGAGAGCGTATTTTTGGGAAGAAATATGAATAACTTTGCGTTAAGTTGATATTGACAAGTTCTGCATCGCAAAAGGTTTGTATTAGTAAGGCCTAAAAGTCTTCCGAAGACAGTTTGTATGTAGAATTTGAAATATAAAAGTTAGAGCAAAAAATAGTTTTTTTCATGGTTACCCTAACGTAACTTAGAAGAAAGGCGCCATATCGGTGATTTCAAGAGATAGAAAAAAAAACTTTGTTCTACAAAGATGTCTCAAATAACTGGGACAACAACATTGTCGGAATGTGTACACCTATATCTATAAAGATAAGAAAGTTAGATTTTTTATTTCATCGACAATTTTGGTCACCATATTTTTGATTACATAAAAATGAGCGCTCTATCATATGTAACAACTTTGTCGAGCTCTTAATGCTTATTTCCACTTAAATACATATCCTGGACCATTGTGGAGTGGAGGAATTATAAAAGTTGATGAGCCCAAGCTATTTGTCTTAAACTGACCAATGCTAATCCTTAAATTAGGGGGTCTTCGGTTGCGCGTTCGCTTACTAAGCGGTCGATAGTGAGTTCAAAACTCTGGACTTTCAATTCAACTATCTTTGTGTTGTTATAGATTAACTACGTCCACGCAAGTATCATCATGCAAGCTCTGCTTGCAACAAGAAAAAACTGTTGTGCTATTAATAACACAACAATGATCATATCAACTGTCTTAGCTGTCCGGTCTGCTGCACAATGGAAGAACAGAAGGAACACTCTTACGCCTAAAAATGGCTACTGTATAATTAACAATTTATAGAAACCATAAACATGTAACATGTACACGATTGAGACCCGACTTTGTTACGGCTAAAATGCTTATGAGACCAAATAAATAATTAAATGGGATGAAAAAATAACTCTCAAATTAATTCAAAAAGTCCGTTACTTAGAATGATACGTCAATTTCTAGCATGAACACAATGGAGTCAATTTCGTGGTTGTTAAGGGTACCTAAAATAAACATCTCGATTCTACGTTTCGATCGACTCGAAATATTTCGATCGATATGACAAAACTTCTATCTGTATTCCATTCGAGTTGTTTTGCATTTCGTTCGATCTGCTTCTCCTCTAACATTAAATGGCAAAACGTTAGAAACAGGGAATGCGACATTATAACGCGAGCGAAATAATTGTTTCGAACGAAATGCAAATCCCGAGGAATTAAGAATCGAATGAAAAATTACAGTGGAAGTAAGAGAGTGTGTCAATAAACAAATTGTACAGGGACTCGAGAGGTTTGGTTTGGAAACAATAAAGGGTATCATGCATTCTTGGGAAGAAATGCATAAAAAAAAACTCCAAAAAAATAGTAACTTTGATTTTTTTAACTTTTCAAATGACATTTAATTCGACTAATTGCAACGATTTATGATTTCATTATTTCATTATTTTATAATTGCCATTATGTCTATGAAAAATTTATACAAGTGATAAAGACGAATTTATTGTTATACTTTTTTAGTTGGGAGAGAGATTGCGCGAATTTAGGAGAAAGTTCGAACTCATTGGTGGCTTTTACTGATCGATCAGCCAATTTCCGTGAATTCGAACATTGGATATAAAATGCAGCACGTCTCGAGTCGGATGTGAATAAGGTGGAAACTGTATTCTTCAGTGAAGAATTTATGGTTAAAATTTGTCTCGCAGCGGTTTTTGTCGCGTACGTCGTCACCGCTCATCTGAAGTCATACGGTAACAATGTGGTCGTATTTTGGACACCACTTTTCTATTTTTTTAAATCCTATGTGAAAAAAAACTCATTGGGGGTAAGCAATCAATTCTTACATTTGGCAATATTATACGAAATATAAAATAGCAGCTATTTTGAGCTTGATTTTTGAAGACTGCAAATTTTACTCCACACTCGAATGGGTCTGTGCTGAGAAATGTTTCTCAATCGATTCTTTGGCATTTATTGATTAATGGAAGAGTTTTTCAAGAGCAGTTCATAACTTCAATACATTATTTGCTACATTAAAAATAATCTAATGAACTAATCTTTGTCACATCAATTTTTGTGGAGGATTTTTCTCGATTTCCCATTGCTATGGCAATGAACGAAGTGGACACTGAAGTAAAAGAGAGCTTTGAGACTATTTCTCTACACGCATCATATCCAGAAAACAATACATGAATTCAATAGAATTGTGTCTGCTCTCAAATATCTCAGAGCTGTTCTATGGAACCCATGCGTACTTGAGAAGGTGCAAATTTTGAGAGCAATTTTTAGTTTTATTAATTTTGAATAGTGTTATAGAGTGAATAGGTTTCAGACAAATTCTAGAGCTAGTTCACATTGAGTTTTAATTAGCTTAACCACCCTTTAAAATAAGCCTACAAACAAAGAACCTATCATGTATTTGTAATGTGAATGAGACCATTAGTGAAAAATACCGGCAATGTTGCCTCCATTCGACGCAACAAAGTAAAACGAACCTCGATTGCCCATAGCGTCGAGAATTATAATAATTAACATCAATTATATGTAATTGCAGTTTCATAGCAATAATCCAATTACGTTGTGTTGTGAACTCTAACACCATCTTAATAGCTAAATGAGGTTCTACTAATTGGCATGAATTTTACCGTCATTACAAGATGCATTCCGGACTAAAACAACGCATTACACACATGTAAAATGAAAACATAATCTAGAATGAAAACTCGACTGAGTCACACTTTAGTTCTTTACGAGGTGAGATTGCGTACATTCAAACATCTGCCTGACTTTTAAATTTGTGTCGATCATTCTAACAAATATTAAACAGGAGAGAAAGAATCCAACCGGTGTTAGAACAAATTTCCATCCAAATTACTCCAAATAGTTGTTCCTATTCCTGAAAACGAAAACATCTGCCCTTTGCCACCGAAGCCAGCAGACAATGGAGAATCCATCCCAAAAACCCACAAAAGGATGCAACGCAACACCTTTCGCCTCATCCATTCATCCATCCATCGCAGAGAGAGATGGTTAAACGATCGTCCGTCATCGGGTAATGGGAAAAGGAGAAAAGCTCCCGGATCCAGCAGCTTCTTCGGTAACCACACAGACATTGTCCTCGGAACTGCTCTTTATTTGTTTAAAAAGGCAAACAAATCGCTTTTGCAGCACAGCACAGAATCCCCTCCGTGAAACACGTGTCCTTCTGCTTCTTGTCCTCCTGGGTAGCTGGGTAGCTCGGACCAATCGACGATCCTTCGTGGAAGCCACACTCCACTCCTTGACATTCGAAGGGCGAGGATTAACTTTTTGCCATTTTATGAAATCATCGGCCGTCATTGTTATTACCCCGCTGATGTTACGTAAATATTTGTACTGTCGAGAGGCGGATAAAAAAAACACAAAGCATAAATGGCAGGGAAACTGCAGCTTGCCTTTCTATTGATCTGCTGATTTAGAAGCAGAAGGACGCCATGCAATCTGTCTAAATTACCGAACCGCATGCGTTTGCGTTCGAAGGAAATATGAGTATCATAATAAGCAACATCATTATACCTAATTTGGGTTTGCTTCATACTTGGGAAATTGATATTTCCCTTGCGGGTTTGGTCACCACCATCGGACCACTGTTGTTGTTGGCAATGCCGACGGATGGTTTCGGAACGGCCAATAATAACAACATTATCCGGCATGTTACTCGTAATATTTTAATACAAAACCGTTGCAGTTTTGGTCTACATATAATGGGGGAACATGCAGATGAGTGGAGTGGTCCCTTTGGGATCCTTTTTGCTCTTAGGGACTATGAAAGTGGTTTGTTGATGCTAACTGCTAACCGAGCACCGGAGTTTGTATGATCGCCCTTGTCGGAGTGCCCAAACCCTCTGGCAGCGGACGCCATGTGTGTGAAATATCTATCCCCGGTAAGTGTTCCGTTGGCCGCAATAAGGTCCTTATTCACTGCAGTAGACACACCGAAATTACGAACGCTCGGAAGTGGAATAAAAAAATGGAACAAACCTGGCCGTCGGGTAGCCGCTGGCACAAAACCGTAAATAACTGGCCCTCCCTTATGAAATTCGTCCAGCGTGTTGGTTTTTTTGTTCACTCCGTGCGTCTTCCCCTGAGGGCCAATATGACGCTGTTACGAACCAATAAAGTAAGTTCTTAGACATATGTGAGGACAAGATACTCGAGAGGAGGGAATATACTCTTGTTTTTCCACATATTTTTTTTTTCGCTGCCTTCGGAAGGGAACTTTGCAAACAACGACTGCATAATGATGGCGGGCTATCTTTTGCAATATTGCCAGCACTTGGGTGTGCGGTTTCGCTTTTATGACAGCCCGTGGCCAATTGCTGTTTATTGTTTCAACAGCTTGGATCGGCGGATAGAGCTGAGCAATTTGGACGCTTAACGCGAACAAAAACAACGACATGAAACAGGAAAAAAAAGTTTGCTTGTTAGCGATAGACACAAGTTTCATCGTGTGAAAACACGTGTTGGTGATTGTTCTTATTTGCGACGAACGCGATAAACAGAGAAAAAGATGATTTATTTGACGAACATTACAAACTGCTATTTTATGAACGCTGCTTCACGTATACTATTGTTGATTGATGTTAGTTTCGTTGTTCGAGCAACTGATTTCCAGTGTCAGTGTTTATTATGGGCAAATTAGGTTAGTCCTTAGAACGATATGATATGTGATAAAGGTATAAATCTTGAAATGACTAACACTTTCACTTTTTTTAAATTTAATTTGAATTCATTTACAATATTCACTCAAAAAAAAATCTGAGCAAGGTGTCGAAACTAGAGATGAAACTGATGTCCGGTAACTATTCGGCCGGATACCGGATATTAGGGAAAAAAAAGGTTCATTAACGCAAGAAAAAAAAATGTTTGACATAATTTATATTTTATTTCAAAAAAAAATACATATTATTATTATACTCGTATTTTTTTTTATTAAGGTGCCCATTTCTATTTTAGGGTGGTCCGAAAACTCTTTTTTTTTCTCATTTCGTTTGTGAGTTATGTTTGTTTCAAAGTTAACATGTTTTCAGTCTTCGTTCAATGTTTATACGCCACTACACTAGATCTAGCAACTAGAACCCAGTTTTTCAGCAAGTCTGATGATTTTTTTCAAGGAAGAATAGCTAATTGGCTTTAATTTGATATGTCGATCATTTGAATCGGTGCAGTAGAACAAAAGTTGTGGAATTTTTGGGAAAAATTAAAACGAAGATTTTTCGGACCATCTTAACCCTAACGAAAAAAATTTAAAAATGTGGGTCTAATATTTTGCGATGATGAACAAATCTACCTCTTTTAACGAAAATCTGAGAACCACTATATCGGATTGCCATGGAATGGCGGTAGGGTAAATGTACCAATTATGGAGGAGATATGTCACCAACTTACAGAAATTTGCGAATAAATACTCTATTTTAGTTCAAAAGTATACAAAAGTATACTTTTTCTAGCAGTTTGAACCCTGTTCTTGAAGATTCTCACTGATATTTCGATGATTAATCGACTAAATTGTGTAAAAACATGTTCGAAAATGTTACTTCCATGTACCCATTATGATGATAGTATTCCTATAGTTTCGTAATAAATGTACCTATTATGGTAATAATCGGTATCACATGAAAAAATGTTAATGAGATTCAAATAATACTTCAGTAATATTTTTCAATTAAAACTTTGCCTCTAAATCTTATTCATAGTATGCAATACTGTGTCGTTAATTCTACACTCGACAACAAATTATGGGAACAAAGCGCGAAGTCGAAATTTTTAAGTGATTTTAGAAATACTGTAACTTCGTGAAAAATCAACGCATGAAGATGAGATATTTTGGCCATTTGAATCATCAAAGTATTGAGATGTAAAACTTGAATGTTTCTACCTTGTTGTTTGTTGGTGTAGTGGATAACAATATTGGAAATAAATAAAAAAAATAAAACGATTTTTTCTGTTTGCAAAAATTTTGTAGATTAACACAGAATGTTATTAACCAAATCAATAATGAATCCAATTAAACTTATCAATCAACATTCATTTGATTTCAAGAACGCTCCTGTAGGTTATTTTACTACAGGAAAAAGCTTTGATGGAATGAAAAGTTTTCCTTTCTCCAATGCAAAATTTTTCAACCTTGAGAAACTTCCTTTCAGATGCGTTGTCCAGGGAGTATCACGAGTGGAGGTACTACAACTCCAGACGCTCCAAATGCGAACATTACGGCGATGTTTTGTTTCCCGGGAGCTTGCTCTACTTCGTAAACGTTGCGGGATCCAGTGAGGACAATGGCCTTCTTTGTTTTGGGGTGAAAATAAAAACTTGTCGTCCCCGTTATGAACTCTTGAGGGGTCTTCCAAAATTACACGTATCAGGTTCGCAGTCGCATACTCGTCTACCATCTTTAACCATCTGCGAAGATCTTGTTCGCTCACACGGCTACTTGCTGCGGATACTGCTTCTGGAGTACGGAACGAAAATACGGGATTGCGTCGCATAAAACCAGTTAACCACTTTCGTCCTGGAATTGTGTATAACATTCAGCATGATTGTGTAGTGTTCAAGCCTTTCAAAAGTTTTACGCACCAGGTCGATTATTACGGAACAGTGTGATCCGTGGGTTGATAACAAATATTCACTAACTTTGAAGAGCAGAACATATCGGGAAACTGGAAAACATCGATCCTGCAATCTTTTCAACCAGTCAACAATTTTTTGCTTTTGTTCTTCCAACATCCTCCAATTCTATAGTAGATAGTGGACAATGGAATCCCGGTTTTTTTTACAGTTAGTGTAAACCTTCATTCCGGATTTGACAGCCTGAACGCATCGTGAAATCGTTTCATCGGAGTATTTTTTACGTAAAAACTTCCTTTCGTCGGGATGACATACTGCAAAACGTTGATCATTATTTCTAGTACAGTAGAACA
Organism: Toxorhynchites rutilus septentrionalis; assembly: GCF_029784135.1. Taxonomy (NCBI): domain Eukaryota; kingdom Metazoa; phylum Arthropoda; class Insecta; order Diptera; family Culicidae; genus Toxorhynchites; species Toxorhynchites rutilus. The sequence goes on from NC_073746.1 coordinate 32,498,651, forward strand.
CTAATCATTCGCGAAAGTGAGTTCCATAGTAATTCTATACAGCTTCCCGAGATAATCGAGGTTCTACTGTATAACCAAACAATATTTATAATTACCTGAAGCTTTCGTGGTGAAAATGAAACCGTTATTCACAAAGTTGAAAAAAAAAACAACAAACAATGCACTGTGACCAAAACCGACCGCGAAAAATAGTGATGTTTCGTATGTTACGATAATCAAAACAATGCACCTTTCGCATGCTACGATTATGGGTCAGATGTTAAATTGTACCAATTATGGTGAGTACCTAATACAAAAATGCAATTGCACAGCTTGAAAACGTTAGATTTTCGTACAACCATAATAGGAACATAGCAGCTCTGCTTTTCAGCTTTGCAGCGATTTCGTACAACCATATTAGGAAGAGTGCAGATTTCGTTACAACGATAATTGGCACATACATGTAAGATTGTACCAATAATAGTAATTCAAAAATACATGTTTATTACGATAAAATCGTATAAATTGGTCGAATCACAACGTCAGGAAGATTGTAATGTATGCGTCTCACTGTGTTTGCATCAAAATAGCCACTTCACAGCATAAAAATCTCATTATTTTGACCGCATATTCCTTAGCAAGAAACAAACATCAATGGGACACGCTATTTTCAAACTAAATTTTTCAACAAAAGAACAATGTTTCGCATGAAATCAAGTACAAAAATCGACAAAGAAGAGATTGCTGATGTTTTAAAATCATATTAGAGCCTTTAAAAATAAGATATGTTTTCTATACTAATAAAAAAACTCACTCATATTACCATAATAGGTACTATTGCGATGATAGGTACTTCTACAATATATATATTTTTTTTTCCTTTTATTTTCTAAAAATACAAGAACTTAATTTTTTGATTCATCCCCTTAAAGTCAGAAAACACATTTCGCACATTGAAAAACTACATGTATCCATAATCTTTCAAGATTCATATTTGATGAAAACAGTCCTTCTACGCATATTGTCGAGTTTCAACAAGGAGTTTTAGAACATTTGGGTTTTGTTTGCCAAAATCTGGTTCAACTTCAAAAAGTGTGCTACATAAAACGATCCTGTTACATCCATTTTAAGGATGAGAAAATTTAATACAGGATGCCGTTGTAAAACAACTAAATTTAATGATTTAATTAATATTCTGGAAGTGAAAAACATAAAAGTTATTGATTTTTAAGATGTTATTATAAATTTTATTCCAAAAAAGCATAATAAAGTAGATTGTTTCTATCAACTAACTGCATTCTGTCAACAGTGATTTTTCAAGCGACTTTTTTACACGATTTTTTCATAAGATTTATTAACGCGATTCCCTTGAAATTACGCGATTTGGTACTGCCTCGTCATTAATTGTTTTTCAATTCAAAGGGCCAATTATACAAGACCAAAACGACTGTGGATTCAAATACAGTGCTTGAAAATTAGACTCAGAAAAGGAATAAAGCCATTACAGGTTGGACTTGATTATCCGGAGTATTGATTTTTTTTCATTCCGGATAATCGAATCCTCCGGATAATCGAATCATAAAAAAATTTCTCTTGGTAAACGTAATATAATTATGATTTGCACTTATTTATTAAACGGTTTTATCTAGCTTGGACCCGTTTGTATGTTTGTGACTTTGTAACTTTGTTACTTTGTCTGTAGCGCTGTACCACATTAATAGAAATTTAACCCCCTTCCTGTTGACCGTTTGATCTGAAATTTGGAACACATCTTTATCTCTGGTGTCATTATAAAACTGCGTATTTCATGATCTTGAAAATCCAAGATGGCGGCCGCTACAAAATGGCGGATATTTTTCAGAACCCCATCAATATGTATATAAAATGAAAGGCATTGATTAGTAGAATACAATTATTGATGAAAATTTTTCTATGCATTGCATTGATTATGCATGTTTTGCAATCCCCTCAATATCGGAATTAAATGAAATGATTTGACTAATATCATACAGTACATTATGAAAATATTCTGAAGAAAATTAGGTAAGAAATAGATGTTAGATTTCCATTATCCACAGTTAGTTGTTTCATCATATACCCCACGACGTTATTTTGATTCCATCATTGTCCTAGATTAATGAAGGAACGGATGTGATAACTACTAACTGCTATTTGCCCAATTATTTTCTAGCTTTTAGTACATTAAACCGTTTAACTTTTTTTACTTATTTTATTTTCGAGTTTTTGTAAATTATCTGTATCATTAGTTTACTTCTCTACAATTAAACCATTCAACTTTTCTTAATTTTTCAATTTCTTACCCAACTTTCATTGGAATATTTTGATGATGTACTGTATTCTATTAGTCAAATCATTTCATTTGATACCAATATTGAGGGGATTGCAAAAAAAACATAGTCGACCATTTAGTGGTGGCGGCCTTTTCGAATTTATGTTGTTCATAATGTAGTGTATTAGTTAAGTCAAGCCATTCAGCCATTTTTTAGCGGGGGTTAAATTGAATTTTTCAAGATCATGGAATACGCAGTTTTATAATGGCATTAAAATTAAAGGTATGTTCCAAATTTCAGATCAATTAGTGATCAGGAACAGGGTCAAATTTCAATTACTATAGGACAACCCATATTTTAGGAGACAATCGGCTTCTATATACGCTCAATTAGCCTTGTAATGGGGTTGGCTGATTGTTTGGTGGGTTTAGGGTGTGGATAAACTTGATGATAACAATCGCTTCAATCAACTTCAATCTACTTTGTTCATTACAAACACTTTGTTCAATCATACAAACCCTCAATCATACATACAAACAGGGCAAGCTGAATGAAACCGTTAAAAAGTAATTGTTTATTTGGGAACTGCGGCCATCTTGGATTTGGATTTTTCATAATCTACTGTGTTCTACCAGTCGAGCACTTTCATTTGATACCCATATTGATGGGACTTTGAAAAAAATATGACACCATTTTGTGGTGGCGGCCATTTTGGATTTGCATTTTTCATAAATAACTGTGTTCTACTAGTAAATCCTTTTCATTTGATATCCATATTGATGGGGTTCTGAGAAAATGTGTAATCCGCCATTTTGTAGTGGCTGCCATCATGGATTTGCATTTTTCATAAATAACTGTGTTCTACTAGTCTAGCCCTTTAATTTGATACCCATATTGATAGGGTTGTGAAAAAAATATATATGGCGCCATCTAGTGGTAGCTGTCATCTTGGATTTGCATTTTTCATAAATAACTGTGTCTATCTTGTCTAACCAATTTGGAATAATTATACAAACTATTCAAAATTTCAAAAAATTAAATACTCCGGATAATCGAGTCCGACCTGTAATACAAATTTTCTGAAAAAAAAATAATGAGAAGGAAAGATTTTCGAGAGCAAAACAATACTTGAAAAAATGATACTATAATACTTTGAATTTATTCGAGCTGAAGGTGCAATCGGAAAAAAAGAAGAAAGGTAAAATCATTTGGGACAGGAATTGGATGGAAAGAAAAGGAGCAACAGATAAACTTATTGCTACAAAAATTCAACGCCAAGATACACTCAGGAGGGATGCTATACATGCAAGAGTGAAATTGTAAAAGGACAATGGTGTACCTTTCTCAGGAATATCGTTCATATTATTGTCGATATTTTTTTCTCGAAGGCAATAATCTCATTATCTTGGGCCAAGATAATACCGGAAGTATGTGACGCTATAAATGGCAATCTAAAAGTTTTTTTTAAAGTACGTAGTTTTTTCATGATCTATCTGTTTACACTGGAGTCACTTTTTACGCGGTTGATACGTGCCGCGTAAAAAACCGCGTAGATTTCAAAATCAGCGTGAAAAAACCGCATAAATTCCAATATCCGTGTAAAAATAAATCGCGTGAATTTCTGAAACCGCGTAAAAAGCGACTTCAATGTATATCATTTGATTGTTGATTTGATTGTATTGATATAGACGTTTGTGTGTTCTTGGACCCTTCAGGCGCCTGTGATCTTTGATTTTAGTATGCAGAGGGCTTACGGTATCTAGAAAGAAATGTAGATGAAATTGTCGCATCAATTCTGCAGATTGGGGATAATGGTCTAAGCTGCAATATAATCTGCAAAATAATTGCCTCACAATTATCCTCCGGGCCTCCCAAACTCGAGCCAGACTCTGTTAAACTATTATTTAATTTCTCGAGTTCATTCAAGGTTGCTGATATGGTAGACTGCTCAATTGACAATTCCATCTTCGATCTTCTTTCTAATGGTTTCTTTGTTTGCGTGTCATCAGTGTTCATAGCACCGTCATTAGCATCAAGGTACTTTTGATCGATTGGCAAAATTTCTTCAGAAAACCAGCTTCCTGATGTGCATGAAATGGTTCCTGAAATTAAAAATGTTTTTTTTTATGATGAAACTGTTATGGGGGATATCTAATAATTATATTTCATTTTCCAAATACCAAACAAGCAGAAATGACAAGTTATAAAGGTAGGATTCCATTTCATCTGGAACTTCCCAGGTTGCTGTGGAGCTATTTATAGGAAGCACGTCATAATTCAAGTACCACCAAATTTAAATAGTACTACATGTACTGTTAAGTCCCGGGATTGTTAATGAAAACAATTGTTTTTTTGGGCAAAGCTGTATTCATGTCTCAACATAGTTTACTTCGAGGGCAATACACTTGGTATAGCGAGTTTCCAACATTTCGATTCCTATTCTGTAGTACGAAACGTCTAAGTCTTCGAAATATGCCTCAGTTCAACTCTGCAGACTGCCTATTGGACTCATCTCTATGTTATTAATACTAATACTTTTATTATTAATTTATTAACAGTACTTAGAATTAACCAGTTGTAAACTATAAGGAACAAATAATAAATTTTCAGCAGTTTATGGACATAAACGATTACGTTTTGTTCCGTACTTCAAGCCAGCTTCAGAGAACTGTCTTTCGTTGTAAACACTACCGCAAGGAACTTAAGATAAACTCTAGCAAATCTTTCCAAATGGGGGTACTGTTTAGAGTTTAATGCCCACCAAACGTAAGGATCGTGATTGCGATCAATTCGAAATGTTTTCACATAACAGTCGATTTCGGAGGCAATGGGTTTTCACGTAGGATTACGTCTTTCGAGAACATATTGGGGTACAAATTGAAAATAAAAAATCGAGCACATCGTAAAAATTGTCCAATTTTAAACGCTTATTGTTCAGTCATTTCATGATGGATTGATGAGATTTTTGCGTCAATCGATTTCTGTACTCCATAAAAAAATTTTGCATTGAATAAAATAATATATGTCATGAAACTAACTATCGAACAATTGAAAAATCTAAACCCCTATCCTTACGAAAATACCCAATTCTGATTGGTCGAAAATGACGACACACGATACAATACAATTATCAGTTATTTTCTGATGGATTTATGAGATATTTGCATCAATCGATCTGAGTATTCCATAACAATTCATCACAATGAATAAAAAAATATATTATGTGAAACTACTTATCAAATAATCGAAAAATACCCAAACGGAAATACTTGTTCTGAACATTGCCCATATGCATCAAAGTAGAGGGAACTTTTATTTCCACCGAAATGTGTTCCCCAACAGAGACATCAAAACCGAGGTACCCGGCGAAAATCGACATTGCAAATATATGAAAGTAGGGGGAATTTTTGTCTCTACTGAAATGTGTTCCCTAACAGAGGCATCAAAAACAAGGTGTCCGAGGGAAATTGAATTGCAAATCCTCCTAATATTCCCATTCCTCGCTCTGATGCGAAACGATGGGTGAAACTGCAGATCCGCCAAAGTTGGGACATAGCCTGGAGAAACGGTAGAACAACTTTTCTTCAAAGAATTAAAAACACCACTCTTCCATGGCATGACAGAAATAACAGTAAGGAAGGACGGTTTCTCACAGGTCTTCGAATCGGCCACACCAAAGTCACTCATACTTATCTACTTCAAAGGAAAGAAAAACCTCATTGCAATGCTTGCAATGAGACCCACATTTCTGTAAGTCACTTACTACTGGATTGCCAAAATATAACTTAATAGAATTTTCAAAATAAACTGAACTTTACAAGAAAATATTTTCAAAAAATTTAAGCTCGAAATAATAAGAATAGAAACAAAAATAATACCAGAGACGACTGAATCACTAGATTTAAAGTCTCCGTAAACAAAGGTAAAGAAAAAGAAGAAGAAGAATTGCAAATACATGAAGGGGAGAGTTTTTGTTCTTACCGAAATGTGTTCCCTAACAGTTGATGCCTCTGCCAACTGCGGCCAGTTGATGCCAATTAAGGTGTCCGGGGGAAATCGGCATTGCAAATATATGCTAGTCGGGGTATTTTTATATTGCAAGTAAGGTGAGTGATACGATTGTTTCTGGCAAATAAAATTTAGATTTGCAACTTTAATGTTGGTTACTTCGTGAAAATTCATATCAATAACCGATCGTGTATTGTGAAATATTTAGCACAAGTGTGAGTGTATAATTATATATGGTAGCAGTTGTCTTAAAAATTACTTGAAATATGAAACGATTTATTACAATTTTCATAAATAAAAACCAATGTGTGTTCCCGCTCGAGGACCGTCCGGTTTAAACTGTTTGTTTTGTTGTGTTCATTTTTACCCAAGGAAAGTTTATACGACGAGAAAAATTGGAAAAGTGAAGGACCATTCGAACAAGTAATTTGCGTATTAGATGCTGTTAGTTCAATTAAAATTAATATTGATTCATAACATCGTGTTACTTTGAATTTGTAATGAAAATAGAAGTGGGTTGAATAAACACTCAGAAAGTAAAAATTATAAAAGAAAATGACATTTTCCATTTCAGAAATATATTTTCTCTATAATAAAGTTACTTACTTTAAATAACATGTTTTTTTCTGATGAGATAAATTGATAATTGTGTTGGATACTGATAATTATCTCATATTACATTGGGGAGTTTTTTTTTATTTCATCCATACAGAACACAGGGGACATCTCGTCTAGGGCCACAGAGGGCAATGTTTAACGATGTAATTTTTCAAACATATCCAAAATCAGCATGTAAGAATGCAGCCTAACGGAATCCTACGTCAACTATGCGGTCGTGTCTCGGACACAACCCTATTGTAACATTTTTTTCCTGACCATTATTTCCATTTGCCACTTCGTTTAAACAGTCCCAGACGGTTCGTGAGCTTCGCATGTAAGGTTTGATTCAGTTTCGTCTGTTTTGCTTCGTTTAAGGTGAACACTTTCGCACACTTCCCATCAAGTAATATCAACCAAACTTTAATCGATTACTCCCAAGATATTAAATTTTCATCTGCTGTTGCACTGTATAGTGAAAAACGTCGGAAAACTCGAGCTAGTGCTCTGAAAGTTAAATTTTCATTTTTCAATCTTCGGCAATGGTTTTTTTTTTTTTTTTTTTTATCTTCGCTTATTTTTCGTCGGCCTATTTCCGCCACTTCAGTGCCAATCACCGACATTAGGGAGGCGACTCCACCTGTTCCTACCTATCAGACTCAACAACTCATGAGCCGGGCCAACTTCTTTTACTTCCCCTCCGAAGGAAGACGTAACCAGAGATTTTTCGCCTCAGAAAATCCCAACGACGCCAGCTGGGATTGAACCCGGGCCGATCGGATTGTGAGGCTGTTACGCTAACCACACAACCACTGGCGCCGTCGGCAATGGTTTTGTTTGTATTGATGAAAGCATCGTTATTTCTTCGACACTGATGCCAGACAACATCATCGAAACAGCTATAAAAACCACTCAATAAAATGTTATTCCTGAGTCATAGCGTTTCATGTCATAAAAATCAATAGAATAGAATTATGTTGATATCAATACAATTATTATTTTTACGTTTAATGGGTCTATAATGTAAGTTTTAGCAACTTTAACATTGGGTAATGAAATTGTATTGCAGAGCTCGGTACACTGCCACGGCTGCCTATGCTTTCAAAAACAGTAAACGGAAAAGTATTACATTCAATCAAAATGCCTCGGTCAACGAAGAGAAGGGTAAAGGCTCTTCAACGTGAATATGTGAAAACAATACGATCAAAGAAGGAAAATATTAAGGAGTTATCAACATCGAGTTACTATGCGCAAGAAATTGTTATTACCTAAAGAGTCCCAATTCACATGTGTTATAAATTTGCTCATGTTACGCTCGCGTATAATCAGAATTTTACTGCATATGCAAATGCACCTTCTATATATATTTATATTTGCAATTGGTCATCGGAACATATCGTTCATACATTTTACTTTAGTATTGAATTGCTATTTTTTTTTTCAAATGTATTCAAAGACTCGTGTCAATGAAACGCCACACAGCCTGATAAGTGAATTGATCTATTCACGTGTGCTTTGCTCTTCTCTCACAAACACTATTACCCCATTTTACACACGTGGGTTTACCTATACTACTACAATGGCTAGCTTCCACCTTCAGCTTAACGGATATTGGCGACTGCGTAGAGCTGTTATTCTTTAACACAGGATATTTTATAAACTCCGAAAAGATTTTCTGTTGAGCTGTTTCCGTTTCAAGAACCGATTCACACAGAACGTTACGGAAAAGAACATCCACGTTCCGTCACCGTCTCCACCAATTCACACATGCAGTCTACGCTTGCAGCAGCACCGTCACGTTAAATTTCAAGCAAATGATTTATTCAATGTTATTCATAGTGTCGCCACCTGCAACACTATTGAATGGCAATGCCTTCTTTCGAATCTGCATACCTAAAATCAGCTCTAAATTTGGAAAAAATTAAATGAAATTCATTAAACCCCGTAGTCCCAACACTTATTCAACAATAAAGATAATATGTACACTATTTTTCTCAGCTAGTCACAAAAGATTTTCACTCCGAAATTTAGAACTAAGAGATATGTTGGAATAAAATATACAACCAAAAACAAAACAAAAGCCGAGACACAAAGCCCAGACAAAAAACATAACCGTCCCTCTCCGTCAATTATTCTTTTCTACAAATCCTGCCGGTTGCTTTCGTTGAACGTATGCTGACGGTCGTTACGTTGCCTGTGTATGTGAATGTTTTCATAAGAATTGCATGGCAGAATAACTGACGTAACGTGTCGTGACGTGGATGTTGTATGTGAATCGCACTTAAATGGTCTGACTTGAACCTCGGATCCAAAAAGGTTACAATTAGGTCATTTGGATCTTCTTCTAAGTAGTTGAAAGAACTCCCCAATACAGCGTTTTAAGATGCTCTCTTGCGCGGTAAGTTATGTGCAGTCTTGTCCAAATATTTTATTATGCAGTAACATTCGAAATTACTTCAGAAATACAGGAGAGGCCAGATTTTTTTCCTTCATACCGTTTCAGAGGCCTAAGGCGCTGCTATAATAGTTTTGATCTGCATTGAAGCCTCTCTCAGATTACCATCCCTGAAGACAGTTTAGAGTTTTGAATCCTGAATGAAAATAATCGATTGATGTTCTTTGCTTATTTAAATTCGGAGTACTTACTTTTATTCGATTAGTACTAACATTATTTCAACATATCCACGAAAATCTACAATGACGAGATTTTAGAAAATCCTTATCAGAAAAAATATCTGTTCAAGATTCCTAGCAGAAAACTTGATACTCTACTCAATACTACTTGATACTCTATACAAAATTATTTAGAATAAAAATAATAAATTGTAACATGTTCTTGCGGAAGTTTTTTTTTCGAAATAACCGATACCTGCGCACTTACAAAGTTGTTCCATGGCCCACCATGATCGGATAAGCAACATTTGAATATTTCCGAGTAGAATTTATTCAGTCGCACGAAATACAGTTGAAAAGTTACTTATTTTAACGTGTGTTGGTTTTGCGGTGATCCCGTCCCTTTCCCCAACAGTCAAGCGTGATAATTGAATTCAATTTCTCCCGTTTTCATCGCATTCACTTATTCCCAGTATTTATCCTCACTGGCATCGCATAATTTTGCTATTGTTTTGTCGGATGGAGCTCACCAGTTTTACATAAAAATGGTACAATATACCGATGTGCGGTGTAGAAAGAAGGAGTGCTCCCAGGTAAGGGCGGAAGCTTTCATGACAACGTATTAACAAGTCTTATCTGCTTCACACCTTTTCGCCGTCGCATATCCGTACCTTGGCTTGCACCTTTGCCAAGTGGACGTGGACGAAGGTGGCTCGAGTCGAGTACATGACCACGTGATTGCCACTGACTTTTCCCCCCTTCGCTACGGGGGGAAGCTAGTGTTCGTTTGCTCGTTTGGGTTAATTTTACACAATTTTTATTTTAAGCCAACAAGTGAGTGCGTTTCAGCGGGAATCGATTGAAGGTGAGCAAGGACTGACGAGGGGGGATGCGCACGGATGAAAGCGATTAGTTACGCTACTGTGATTGTGTTAATTAGAAATAAAACGAAGGCAGAAGCTTCATGGCCATGTTTGCATATTCGCTTCTTTTGTAAGTGCTAGGCCGCATGTCATGTAAACCTACCGTTGGCCCATTGTTTGCAGAAATAATTGAATGATGAAAGAGTTTGTACTTCGCACCTTCTGGAGTTAAAATTAATTTGCAATCGTTATCTTTCCGTGTGCGCTCGGCCCTTTGGAAGGCTTGAGGGGATTTCGGAACGTGGCTTGTTAGTCGTAAATCGGATTGCAATCGTGCACGCATTCGCACATAAATAATCGTGATTAAGCCTAAGCTAAGCTGTTACTGCAATTCCGTGGGCTATTCACAAGCAGCGTGTGATGTGAACAAATTGACTTTAATGGCAGCCGTCGTTTTCGCTGTAATTGGCAATCAATTTAGAAATACTCGATCAAAATTCTTCACAGTAAATTAAGGACAACGATGAAAACTGAACAAATTTCAACGCGAACGATAATATCCTCATCAGCACGTGATAAACTCATCCAGCTGCCCCTAGGGTCGGTATCGAAACTGTGTTGAATTTATTTTACATCGTGCATAAATAATCCGTGTGTCATCCTACTTTCAATAAAAATAAATTGGTTTCCTGTCACCACAGAGGAAGTATGAAAGGAGCTCAAAAATTAAATTCTTCAGCTGCCTTTTTCACTTTTTCGCAACATTGTTTTGGTTTTTTCGTATCTTTTAGATGCAGTTGAGGAACAATTTCGAGCAATATTTTTTGACAATTGAATCCTTTCACATTTTTTTGTTGCTTTAATGAAGGAATTAGAAATATATTTGATTCCAATAGGCTTTATCTTTCTTTATAGAGCGAGATCCTTACATCGAAACAAATGAAGCATATTAAGACACATACAATGAAAACAATTACAATCAGCTCATGGATGACTCTGGGATTACAGTTTTTATCCTCATGGCTTTAGTGACTTTTTGCTTGCAGATACATACGTAAGTTTTTTCAAGGATCAAATATAAAAAGGGCGATTAAAACATCCGAAAGTCCTTCAAGAACACCGACAGGAATACGCTGCCCTCCACGAGCAGTCTGTTGTAACAGTTTATCACCCAAGCGTGAAATTGCCACCCATGAAGAAAAAAACAGAATGACAACGACGATTTTTAAGTTGACCTTAATTTATTGTGCTGAGTCCTTGTGCTTTGTGTTCCTCGTTTCACCTCAAGAAAAACGGTAACGAACAGAAGGCACACCGAATACCGCCAGGTACACAAACACAAACACCCATCCAACCGGAGAGGATATGAATCACAATATTTTGACTGCACTTTTGTCAGTACCACCTATGGTTTCGGTTTTGTCCTCGCCCGACCCAATAAACGATCCTTACCGCACAAAGATCAAACATTGCAATTTATAATTTTCCTTTTTTTCTGTTGCACGACAAGGGAAGCTAGGGACTTGCGACAGGATAACGAAGGAGAGCGAACAACAAAATTATTACGTGGCTAGATTGTGCTTTTCTGTACAAATTGTATCCCAAAGTCATGATGCGATGCCGAACATCGGTGCGTCGGTAGATTAGCCTGTTTTGACAGCAATGGAAAGGGGCATTGGAATAGAAATCGTCTCCTAATTTATGATCATTGCTAATGATTTCGCTTCTTTTCCTGTGTGTGTCTCTTGTGTGCTCGGAGGTTGGAAAGTTGTATTAGGCTTTGAAAGAGGGTTTGTTTGGTACCATTTCTACCGGCGGTTGGCGTAGTCTTTGAAATTGACCGGCAGAGAACTTTTGGGTGGTCGAATAGTGCATAGTTTCCAGTATGTCTGAGATGATAATAAAAAAAATACCAGAACAGGTAATTCGCGTTTCGCATGCAATATCAATAAACAGAAAAAAACGTTCATTTATCAGACAGTTGGTTATAATCTAACCTTCACAGAATCGAATTTCATCTATTTGATATATGATTAAGACTAACAATTTGATAACAACCAAATCTGATACACCCAAACTAGCGTTGCCAGAAAGTATTTCATTTTCGGCAGAAAATATGCTTTTTCGTGTCCTGAAGCGTCAAATGAACAAATAAAATCATCTGCCTCAAACGCTTTAAAATGTTTGTATGTATGAGAGCAGACATATCGTTTTATTTTTCATTTATTTTGGGATTGCATAAAAAAAAGTGCGGACGATGTCAACGGGGATCGAACCAAGGCTGGTTGGAATGCAAGACTGTTTTACACGACCACTTGCGAATTTTCACGTTTTGAATTATTTAATTTTTTTGAGGTTTCATTAATTTCATTTAATTTACAATATAAAAAGTATAATAAAAACAAGAGCTTAATTGTTCAACCAATGTACGTAAACTTCAATAGAATGTGCTGTCATTAATGAATCAATGGATTAATATATTGACCCATAACTAAATTAAATATAATCCTCTCATCGGAATCGATATTCAATAGAATATTGAAGAAACAAAGTCCATACGATAATACAAAGGAACGCATAATATTGAATTTAATGCCAGATAGACACTTTTTTCTCAGCCTTCAACATTAATAACGTTTTTGAGTGATTCAATATTAGAGTATATTGAATTTAAATTTTTTTTATTAAACTTTTTTTTTGCTCTCAAAATGCACCTGCTTAACACGTTGAGCCCCGAATTTTTCTTGCTGCGCTTTCCATTTAGCCCGCATCAAGAGCGTTTGCTCAATATAGATGTCGGTCCCAGCTTCCAAAGATACTAATTTTATAAATAGAAAATAGTCATAAATTCGACTAGAAAGTAGTCACATTTCGTAAAACATCCGAAAACAAACAGTATGTATTTTTATACAGCCATTCCATCCCAAACCGATATAGTGGGCCTCAGATTTTAGTGAAAAGTGGTAGTTTTGCTCTTTATCGCAAAACATTTGACCCGTATTTTTTATTTTTTCAGTAGATGACCATTTCCATTTTCCATGTTATCTTATTTTTTTTTTTTAATTTAATTTATTTTCAACTGGCTCAGCAACGTTAAGCATCATTGAGCCGTGTTTATGTATAGGGAAAAGCCTCTGTGAGTAGAACTATGCAAATGTTCTTTCTCATAAAGGCATAAAAACCCTATGATTTTTTCAAGAAATAGAACAATATAAATAATTATACAACAATTCATTATGAAATATTATTTAAGACTTCTTCTTGAGGATTTTTTATAGAGAAAACCACCTCCTTGAAGATTGCGAGCAATTGCGTGCATCTGAGTATTTTTGAGTTCTGAGGAAAATAGTTGAAGAAAAATGAAAACTTTAATAACCATATATTATTGATAAATAATAAAAATATTCATAACAAAAAACAAAAAAGTTGGAGAAGTAAACGATAATCAAAAATAAAAGAAAAATACACACATACTCATACTTGAAAGTGTATGGAGAATCATGTTCTCGTTATCATCGATTGTATTCGTTTTTTATTGTTTCCATAGTCTCGGGACCAAGGGCGCTATATTTTTTTATATTTTTCCTGGAAAGCTGATGACTTTTCACATAACATATCTCGAAACCAGGGAGGCCTTTTTTTTCGTTTTTGAGTTGACCGATGGTCCAAAAATCATTTTTCACTTTTTTCCAAAAATTTATTACTTTTGAACTACTGGACCGATTCAGATGTTCGATGTATAAAATTAAAGTCAATTAGCTAGCCTTTTGACGCAAATGACACATTCGCCAATTAATTGAATTCTAGTCACACAGAAATAGTGAACGAAGACTGAAAAAAGTGTTAACTTTGAAAATCATAACTTAAAAACGAAAAATTACACATCTCTAATTTTTGGATATGTTATGTAAAAAAACCCTCAGCTTTCAAGAAAAAATATTAAAAAATACAGCACCCTTGGTCCCGAAACTATGTGTTGAGTGTACAACCACTACAACCAGGTGTACATGCGATATAGCCTCTACTGTTTATGTAATGTCAAATTGTCTGAGCACATGCTATCGAATGTTTTTGTTATTAAAAACGAACCTTTCATGTGAATACACGTTTTTCTTAGTTTGTGAAACCGCGTTTTTCTCTTGCTTATTCGAAACCACTTTAGGTTATGGGCCCAGTCCATTTCCAGTGATATTACGGACAAAAGTGTGTTTAGTGCAATGGCAGATGAAGGAAGCAGTGAGCGTTACCATTTAGCGCTTTTTGATGGAAGCAATTTCAGTGCGTGGAAGTTCCGGATGCAGGTGTTGCTGGATGAGCATGACCTGCTGGAATGCGTCGAAGAGGAAATTGGAAACATCGAAGCGTTGAAGGATTTGGCAGGCGACACAGTTGAGAGAAAAGCCGAAAAGAAGAGGTTACGTGAACAGAGAAGTAAAAAGGATCGGAAATGCAAATCGTTGATAATTTCCCGCATACACGATTCACAGCTTGAATATGTGCAGGAGAAGAAAACACCGAAGGAAGTTTGGGATGCCCTTCGGCGGGTTTTCGAACGTAAAAGCATTGCCAGCCGAATGCATTTGAAGCGCAAAATGTTAAGTTTACGTTTCGGAGGTGGAACTTTGCAGGAACATTTTTTATGTTTTGATCGTCTCGCCAGAGAATACCGGAACACAGGAGCTGAAATGGAGGAAATCGACATTATTTGTCATTTGTTGTTGACGTTGGGTCCATCATTTTCGACGGTTGTAACCGCTCTGGAGACAATGCCGGAGGATAACCTCAATCTCGAGTTCGTCAAGTGTCGATTGTTAGACGAAGAGGTTAAGCGTCGTGGAATAGGTATGGAATCGTTCACTTCAAAAGATGATGCAGCAGCTTTCTCGGGATCGAAACAAATGTTCAAGAAGAAGTTAAAGTGCTACGCGTGTAAAAAGAAGGACACAAACAGGTGGATTGTCCTGAAAAGAAAAAGAAGAAACAAAAACCACAACATAGTGCGAAGGCAAATTTTTCGGAAACCAGCGATAAAGGTGTTAGTTTTGTCGGTTTTAGAGGTGATGTGGAATCGCAGGTAGATAATCATGTCAGGTGGTATCTAGACTCTGGTGCATCGGATCATCTAGCGAAAGATCGAGAGCTTTTCACAGAGCTTCGGCCACTGAATGCACCAGTTGAAATAGCCATGGCAAAGGATGGTGAAACAATTGTTGCGAAGCATAGTGGTACGGTGAAGGTCGTGTCGTTGGTGGATGGCAAGCAGATTGATTGTACGATCAATGATGTGTTATACGTTCCGAAACTCCGTTGTAACTTATTTTCAGTGATGACAGTCGAACAAGCTGGTATGAAAGTTGTTTTTAACGCTGGAAAAGCAAAGGTATATCGGGATTCTGTTCTTGTTGCTTGTGCTGAACGTCGAAATAAATTATATGAGCTTATGTTCAATTCGGCCGGATTAAATGAACGTGATAATTGCTTTTTAACATGTGGACGTATTCGGAAGGACCTGGAACTATGGCACCGCCGGTTCGGTCATCTAAGTGATAAAAACCTCAAAGTGTTAGTTCGGAACGATATGGTGTTAGGACTTCCGTTAAGTTTGAATTTTTCAAAAGACAATGGTGGAAAGAATGAATCGCACGCTTGTCGAAAAGACCAGGGCGATGCTGGAGGATTGTGCTGTCGATAAGCGCTTCTGGGGTCAGGCTGTACAGACGGCGGCATACTTGGTGAATCGGAGTCCAACGAATGCAGTTGATGTTAATAAAACACCTTTCGAACTTTGGGAATCCAGGAAACCTGATGTATCAAAGCTTCGGGCTTTTGGGAGCAAAGTGTTTGTACATGTACCCAAAGAGCACAGGAAGAAATTGGATGCAAAGGCGTGGAAAGGAGTCTTGGTTGGATACTCGCCTAACGGGTACCGTGTCTGGGATCCAAAGAAGAAGCGAATCATTGTTGCTCGTGATGTCGATATTATCGAAAGTGGTGTGATTGCTGAACGAGAAATTGATAGCGGTACTGCTGATCAGTATTTTCGAGTAAAGAAAACCGGTAAAGATTTCGATAAAGAAGATGAAGTTTTAGAAGAAAATTTAGATCAATCGTCGTCTGAAGATGAGTATTTAGAGCCATCAGCTGAGGAAGAAGAATTTACCGATTTTATCAGAGAAGCTGAAAGAGGGGAATCTGAGGTCGAGAATGGACATGATAGGCCTCGACGTAGTCGAACTGCACCCATGTGGCAAAAGGATTTTGACATGGAGTTTGCTGGATTTGCTTTAAGTGCAAAGAATTTTGTTGACAACATACCAAATACTATTGTTGACTTGAAGAAGCGCCATGATTGGAATCTTTGGAAGGCTGCGATTGATGACGAAATGGATTCCTTGAAGCGAAACAATACTTGGACGATATCGAAATTACCCGAAGGACGTTCTCCAATTACATGTAAATGGGTGTTTACCATAAAACGAGGATATGATAATCAACCTGATAGGTACAAGGCACGGCTAGTAGCTAGAGGCTTCAGCCAACGAGCGGGCTTTGACTACACGGAAACGTACTCTCCTGTAGTAAAGCTTGATACTTTAAGAATGGTATTGGCGATTGCGAATCGAGACCGGATGCACATTCACCAGATGGATGTAAAAACGGCATTCCTGAATGGCGAACTGAAGGAGGAGGATCTATATGGCTCAGCCGGAAGGGTTCCAGCAGGGGAAAGAGCTATATTGTCGTCTTAACCGATCACTATATGGATTGAAGCAGTCTTCGAGGGCGTGGAATGATAGATTCCACAACTTTATGGAGAAATTAAAGTTTAATCGAAGTGTCAATGATCAATGTCTTTACGTTCGAGGTAATGGTTTAGAGAAGGTGATACTGATACTTTATGTCGACGACATGTTGATTGTTTGTTCGTCGCTGGAGATACTTGAAACTATCAAACGTCTTCTATGTGCGGAATACGAAATGAAAGATATAGGTGAGGTGAAGCAATTTATAGGAATGAAGATCGAACGGAACATGAAACGTGGCGAAATGAAGATAAGCCAGCGGGATTACTTGGAGGAATTGTTGAAGCGTTTTGAAATGTTCGAATGTAAGCCAATATCAACACCAATGGAAAACAAGCTGCGCCTACGAAAAGGTGAGGAGGAGTTGAGAACTTCGCAACCGTATCGCGAGCTAATAGGTTGCTTGATGTATGCTTCACTCACAGCAAGACCGGATATATCAGCAGCAGTAAATTACTTCAGCCAGTTTCAAAGCTGTCCGAATGAAGTACACTGGGTACATCTTAAACGAGTGTTGAGGTATATAAAGGGATCTTTAGCTGTTGGATTGATCTACAAGGAGGAGAAACAAATGCCTTTACTGTTGGTGTTCTCAGACGCGGACTGGGCGAATGATCTTGTTGATCGTCGATCTGTAACAGGATGTGTGTTCAAACTGTTTGGCTGTACAGTGAGCTGGATAACCCGGAAACAGCAAACGGTTTCGTTGTCGTCCACCGAAGCTGAGCTTGCGGCTCTTTGTACTGCAGCATGTCATACTATCTGGATGACGCGGCTACTGAATGAACTCGACAAGAAAGTTGAAGGTGCTGTTCAAATATATGAAGACAATCAGTCTACCATCAGGATTGCAGAAGATTCTCGTGATTACGGAAGGTTGGAACATGTAGATACCAAGTTCCATTTTCTTCGAGAATTGGTACAGCAAGGACTGATTAAGATTGATTATTTGCGAACAACGGAGCAGCAGGCGGACATCATGACGAAAGGTCTTCCGAAGTCTACTTTCCAGAATATGTGCGTCAAGCTTGGATTAGATGGTTGCCGTGTTTGAGCAGGGGTGTTGAGTGTACAACCACTACAACCAGGTGTACATGCGATATAGCCTCTACTGTTTATGTAATGTCAAATTGTCTGAGCATATGCTATCGAATGTTTTTGTTATTAAAAACGAACCTTTCATGTGAATACACGTTTTTCTTAGTTTGTGAAACCGCGTTTTTCTCTTGCTTATTCGAAACCACTTTACTATGTAACTCAAAAACGGAAAAAAACGCCTCCCTGGCTTCGACATATGTTATGAGAGAAATCCTCAGCTTTCCAGAAAAAATATAAAAAAATATAGCGCCTTTGGTTCCGAGACTATGAAAACAACAAAAAACGAATACAATCAATAATAATGAGAGCAGAATTCAAATTTTCTGTCGGTATAGCATTTTTTCGAAGAAGATTGGTGATTGACTTTGATTTGTTATGTCGATCATCTGAATCGGTGTAGTAGTTAAAAAGTTATGAATTTTTGAAATAAGTCATTTTTGGAAAAAGAGGAAAAAGTTGATTTTTTGGACAACCCTAAAATAGAAATTATGTGTTGAACTATTCATGATAATTTTCAAATATGTACGTTCAATATTCTAATACCTGAAGGTTGAAGCTTTAAAATGATTTATTTCCCATTTGTTACGTTGATTTTTCGCGTAGTTACAGCATGTCAAAAATCACTTAAAATTTTCAACTTTGCACTCTGTTCCTCTTTTTTTTGTCGAGTGTATATCTATATAACTGTTTGTACAATTATTAAAAAAAGTATTGAAATGGAGAAAAATCGGAAAATTCTAAGGGAAGGAAAATTAGTAAAATTGAATTCTCATATGTTCTACAACTACATCATGAAAAGCGTTGTTAGTACTTCGATGTTTGCGCTAACGAATTGGATCTTAATTGAAAAGTGTGGAAAAAATGATTTTCAGTTATAAAAGAAAATTAACTTTCCCATTTCAAATATATTTTCTCTATACAGAGAAACTTCGATATAACGTACCCTCGTTATAACGTACCCTCGATATAACGTCACTCGATACAACGTACATTTTACCTCGATATAACGTACACATTTCCAAAGTGTAAAGGAAAATTTTTTTCAATATTTTTTTTTCTGATAGAACAACGAGTTATCTGTATTGTGATGCTAAAACAAATTTTGTACTTTCAATCAATCCCGAAATACAGCTGTTTTTGTGATTCCGGATTCTAAATGAATCAAACTTCAATCAACAGTACGAAGGAAAACATCATGAGAAAGGCTGGCTTCGTTTTCTGATTGAAGTTATTCATTATCTTTACTAAAACAGCAACACAATAATGTATTATAGACTACGTTTCTGAGTACTTTATTATGCTTCGATATAACGTACAATTCGATACAACGTACAATTTTGAAAGTGAAATGTACGTTATATCGAGGTTTACCTGTTTACTGATAAGAAAAATTGATAATTGTGTTCGGTATTGATAATTATCTTATATTACATTGGTGATTTTTTTTTCTTTATTTCATCAATACATATCACAAGAGGCATCTCGTCTAGGATCATAGAGGGCGGTTCTCATCATATCTCGCTCCACTTCGGTATCCTTTATCTGATACGCACCATCCAACGACTGTTTATCATCCTTCTGTCATCATCACCCGTTAAACACTGGTGGAATGAACAAACAATACCCAACAACCAAACAAAACGGTTCTTTTCAGGTCCACCTAATCATTATCAAAGAGTTTAACGATGTAATTATCCAAAATCAACAGATAACCTAACGGAACCCTACGTCAATTTTGCGGTCGTGTCTTTTCAACTTCATATTATAATCATGTGTAATATTATCACGCATTTACTCAACAGCATCATAAGCCATGTGGATAGCGTGGTCGTGTAGAACAGCCTTACGTTCTAGCCGGCATTGGTCATTGGCGATCCCCGTTGTAGTCATTTGTTTTTTTTGGGTGCAATCCCAAAAAAGATGTAAAAAAGAAAGAAAGAGATGTCTGCTTCATACAAACATTTTAAAGCGTTGGGGGATAGACGACATTATTTGTATTTATTAACTAGCGTCATTTATTAACACTTAGTTGAGATTTCTTAAGCCAAATAACACGCCTTGAATGTATTCTGAGGGGCAAGCTCTTGAATACGCGTGACCACAGTGCAAGTCGAAGAAAATTTCTTTGACGAAAAATCCCCCGGCCAGAACGGGAAACGAACCCGAACACCCAGCATGATAATGTGAGACGCTAACCACTCGACCACGGGTGCACTTAATGTGATATTTGTAGTAAATACATTAGTATTTTTTATGTTAATAAAATGGATTTTTCTCTACAACGAATATTTTCGATGGTACAGATTTATGGAAGAAAAAGTACAGATGAGTAAGATTTTTAACCCCTCTGGTATAAATTGAAATGTGGCATACTGCTCCTATCTATAAGGATTAATATTTTATTATATGCACGAAATTGAAATCGTTTTACGTGTTATGTTGGTAGAGTAAGGACTTCTGTTGTCTAATAAGAACCAATAAAAAAGTGGCACACGAAATTAATTATCCAGTTCAAGTTTTTTGACGTAGGATTATGTCTTTCGGGAACATAATGGGTACAAACTGAAAACTGAAAATCGGGCACATCGTGAAAATTGTCCAATTTCAAACGCTTATTGCTCAGTAATTTCATGATGGATTGATGAAATTCTTGCGTCAATCAATTTCGGCACTCCATAACAATTTTTTATATTGAAGAAAATAATATACGTCATGAAACTAACTAACAATTGAAAATTCTCAACCCCTATCCTAACGGGAATACCCACTTCTTATTGGTCGAAATTGACGACACATGTGACGGGTCCCTAACAGACACATCAAAATGAAGCTGCCTGGGGGAAATCGGCATTGCAAATACATGAAAGAAGGGGGAGCTTTTGTTCCTACCGAAATGTATTCCCTAACAGAGACATCAAAATGAAGCTGCCTGGGGGAAAATCGGCATTGCAAATTAGAGATGTGCCTTCCGCTCATGAGCTGTTCCGAAGAATCGACTCTCTGAGTGAGTTGACACGGAACAGCTCGCAAGAAAAAAAAAACAGCTCTTCAGCTCACTTTGAAAATGATGCAGGAGGGAAAAGATCTGTAGAATTTCAGAGAGTGTGTGAGCTGTAAGATTCAAATGAACTGACCGCCTCTCGGTTTTCGTGTTATGACATCAGTTCAGTTTCATTTGTTTCTTGTCTTTTCAACTGTTATATTCGCGTTGCCGGCGTTGAGCTTTGTTTACCAGTTTAGGGGGGCGTCAAAAATAATAGTTGACTTTCAGGCAGAATGAACAGGTTTTAAAAATTAAAATTATGAATAACAATTAACTTCTGTGTATCAAATTAGTATTCTATTTCAATGAAAAATACTTTGTTTGCAGGCGGTGAAAAAAATTCAAAAGAAATTTGTTTTTGAAGACAACTTTATATTATAAAGAAAAGTCTCAGTAAAAATGTCAGAAATGTATAGACAAATGGTTAAATGAGAGTCAGGAATAGAAATTTCAAGTAATTTTATTACATAGTGTGAGAAACATTATTTAAATTTTAACATTTCAAAACTGGCTTCGGTTTTCTAATCTGATAAAGATGATGAAGTACACTATCGAGTTTGGGACCCAAATTAAAAGCCGCCACCAGATGTCGACACTGACAACTGAGATAAAGAGCTGCTCATAAAGAATTTTCATAAATAGAAACCAAGGTGTGATAGAATAAAGGCAGCCCTAAATCGGACAATTCCGTCCTCGAGGTCTGCTCTTATCAACACATCCGGCGACCTTTTTTTTGGTATAGATAGAAGAAGATATAGGAGTGCGTTTCATCACATTAAAATCCATTTCCAGTTTCGAACAAAGATCAATTTCGCTAGCGCAAACATCAAATGACCTTACAGTACTTGTCACTATGTAATTGTAGAACATATGGGAATGATAAAACATGAGTATTCTTGATTCCAATGAAAGTTTGTACAGGTAAACTTCGATATAACGTACCCTCAATATAACGTCACTCGATATAACGTACATTTTACCTCGATAAAACGTACACATTTCCAAAGTGTATAGGAAATTTTATTTCAATATTTTTTTTCAGATATAACAATTAATTATCTGTATTGTGATGCTAAACCAAGTTTTGTACATTCAATCAATCCCGAAATACAGCTGGTTTTGTGATTCCGGATTCTAAATGAATCAAACTTCAATCAACAGTACGAAGGGAAACATCATGAGAAAGGCTGGCTTCGTCTTCTGATTGAAGTTATTCATTATCTTCACTAAAACAGCAACACAGTAATGTATGAGAGACTACGTTTGTGAGTACTCTATTATGCTTCGATATAACGTACAATTCGATACAACGTACAATTTTGAAAGTGAAATGTACGTTATATCGAAGTTTACCTGTATTCCGTTTGGGTTGAAGGAAATATGAGTTTTCCACAGTAACTTTTGAAAAGGGCGTATCGGTTTTAGTAGGAGAAATCTTTGATATTTTATATCTCAAAAACTATGAGTCGTACCTAAATAGTGTCTTAGAAAGAGTTATAGAGTATATATGTCTAAACATGAAAAAATTATACACTGAAAAAAAATTAGTACTCTTTTTTTTATTTACAAAAAAAAACATGAATTTGAAATATCCAAAATACATATTTTTCAATTTCTTTTTTAGTTTTTTCATATAAAATAGAAGTCATGTAGAAAATTTAAAAAATGGGTCCAAGATGGTAAAACTATTTTTGACGAACCTTGTGGAGCATCTTTTTTTTATGAATTTTCGAAACTTCGAATGTTTGTATGTTAACAATCATTTTTAGCCACAAATTATGATTCATGATGTGATTTAAAACAAAAAAGCTCATTATAAATCTCCTTCTAAATGTAGCCATTCTCGAGATATTTCAAAACATATTTCTAATTTATTGTCTTTTTTATAGTAAATATTCCCTTCAAATATGTTTGACGTGTTATACCGTCATGTTCATGAAATTTTATGAATTTGCTTATAATTTCCAACAACTTTTCCAAAAACATAATCATGGTAAAAATATATGTTTAGAAGTTACGTTGAAAATCATTTGAACACATGTGGGTTAATATAAAACGTAGCAATATTAAAAAATGTTTTTTTTTTATCTTAATACAAACTTTTAACATACATGTTATACATGTTGCGCCAACAGAACACAACATTTATAAAAGGAAAAATATAATTCTCTACAATTTGGTCAAATAATTCCTATGTTTATCGGAGTTTAAGAGATATTAATAATAATACTAGAATTTTTAGCATTTATTTTTTTATCAACATTTATTTTTATCAACTATCAATTTTGTTGTATATAATTTAATTTTTTCATTATTTTCTTATATTTTTATACACATTATGATGTTGTTAGAGTACAACTTTGCTGCTACTTCATTCTCGGATACAGGTACAAAAGAATGATACTTTTGGGTACCTGGAATTTGTTTGGTGTTATCATACATGCTACTCAACTCTTCCACACCCTGATCATATTCTTCTTGTGACATATATGAAAATGACAATTTTGTAAGATAGTCTTCTTTTCGCTTGCTAGCCCAGTCAAATAACGTTTTTGCACTCGTAATCGCATGTTCATGCTGCCTAGCCAAACTAGCTCTTGTTGCCATCCGTTTTAATGTACCACCAATTGCATCACAAGGTCCTTTGCCGTGTGATGTTGCAAAAAATGCCATTCAGCGTGAATGTCGTATTTCGATTTAAGCTGACATAAACTCGCAAAATTTTTAAACGTTTTAAAAATTAAAATTATGAATAACAATTAACTTCTGTGTATCAAATTAGTATTCTATTTCAATGAAAAATACTTTCTTTGCAAGCGGTGAAAAAAATTCAAAAGAAATTTGTTTTTGAAGACAACTTTATATTATAAAGAAAAGTCGCAGTAAAAATGTCAGAAATGTATAGACAAATGGTTAAATAAGAGTCAGGAATAGTAATTTCAATTAATTTAATTACATAGTGTGAAAAAAATTATTTACATTTTAACATTTCAAAACTGGCTTCGGTCTTCTAATCATATAAAGATGATGAAGATTACACTATCGAGTTTGGGACCCAAAATGAAAGCTGCCACCAGATGTCGACACTGACAACTGAGCTAAAGTGCTGTTCATAAAGAATTTTCATAAATAAAAACCAAGGTGTGTTCCCGCTCGACAACGGGTCGTTTGGTTTGGGCTGTCTGTTTTGCTGTGTTCATTTTCACCCAAGGAAACGTTATACGGCGAGAAAAATTGAAAAAGTGAAGAAATATTAGAAAAAGTTATTTTCCATATGCTCTAAATATAGTATTAAGTGTTGTTAGTCCAACCAAAAATCGCATTGGGTTGAATAAACACAAAGTAAAAATTATAAAAAAAAATTACCTTTTCCATTTCAAATATGTTTTCTCTATATTAAAGTAACATGTTTTTACTGATGAGAAAAATTGATAGCCTAACGGAATCCTACGTCAACTATGCGGTCGTGTCTCGGACACAACCCTCCTTTGACTTTTAGTCAATGTTGAATATTCAAACAGTTCCAAACTATCACACTCACCGTCCTAACTACGAACCACATTACCAAGCAAAGTTTCTGCTGTCGAAATATGGCTACCCAAATCATCAAAACAAAAACCAAAAAAGCAAAAGGTGTGTATATCCTTGTCGACTATGCACAAACCACTCGAAGTCTGGTGATACCTAGCATCCAGTTAGGGAAAGCATCACACTCCCTAATAACAGCCTGTCTAGTCCGGCCGAGGTAGTTGAAATTAAGTTTCTATGATAAATGATTGGCTGTCCGTGTTTTGGAAGTGAAACATGAAATTAAATTA
The DNA here is from genome assembly GCF_029784135.1 of Toxorhynchites rutilus septentrionalis. NCBI lineage: Eukaryota > Metazoa > Arthropoda > Insecta > Diptera > Culicidae > Toxorhynchites > Toxorhynchites rutilus. Next base: position 32,523,764 of record NC_073746.1, read on the forward strand.
TGGTTCTAATAGCGGAGCCGGTTTCTCGTTCTTTCCTGCGCCGTGAATGACCCACAGCGAGACGAGAACGAGACGTGGTGGTGTGTATACAAATTGGTTTATTTCTCTATTTTTCCGCGCCCTTTTCCAGGGATATGACTCTACGGGCATACCTTGGTTGCTTTCAATGGCGCTGTTCAGTACCAAAAAAAACCAAACCAGCTCAAACAACTAATATTTTCTTTCTCCTTTCTTTTCTGTAAACTTATTTCGTTATTAAACATAGTTGTTGTTGTTGTTGTTGTTTGAAAATATAATTACCGACTGTCTAGCGTGCCCCATCAGGAAAACTTTCATCCACGCCGGAGAAAAGTTGATAGCGAAATGGGAATACCGAGGCGCGAGAATCGATCACGAACATATTTCATTCATAAATAAACAGCTTATTTCCACCCTTTCCCATCGATTGAAACATCTTTCGAAAACTTTGCAAGCACTGTTTTCGGTGAAAACAATTTTCGAATGGCGCGGAACGTGGCTTCCAAATTCATAACCGATACCAAGTTGAAATTAAAATGTTCCGCGGAAAATTTCATCGCCAAATGAAGGAATAATCATGCTACTTCTGTTCCGGGTACTGTGCCAAAACACGATCCGAAAGCAATTTTTGCATTTCGGTTCGTAATGGAATTGCATTTCACCCGCCATGAGTCAATTGAAAACTAGCTTTGTTAAAACTGTTGACAGTTTGACAGGCGGCTCTGGTTGGGACTATGACGGGTGGGCGGAGATTTACGTTAGGGTTTCCGTACGTGGTGGAGTAAGGTCAACGAACGGCCTGTGTCGGAAAAGTTGGCTGTTCAAATATCTTTAAAAAATCAATCAACTGTTTCGTGTCGATTCTCCGATCCTGCTAATCGAAATTGGACCTCACCCATGCGAAGTGAACCGTTTCACGGAAACCACTCAGCGCCAAATGAACTTACCCCCTAGAACTGGACGTTCAGCTTACTCGTCGGAGCACAACATTCGTGTGATTATTACATTTATCATTCTAGTAAACAACTAAACCACAGCCGCAGTTTCAATCCTCCCGCTCATCGTCTCTGTCCCCTGACGACTGCAGCTAATTTTTGCTGGGAGAAAAACCCTAAAGTAAACTCTATTCCGCCCCCGCATTTCGGTGAAATTTACACCACGTCGGTGGTCCAACCCATGAATTCGCTGAGATATGGCGTGAAAAGTATCCCTGAACGAGGACCGACATTCAAGGGGGAAGCGAGAAATACACGAACCACAGCATTATTATTCTAATCCAACCGAGCCAAGGTGGAAATTACGTAAAAATGAACATGTTTTCAATTAGCGACGCTCCCTTGTCGCTTCGTTGCATTGATTCTATTATGGCTATCTGTCTTCCCCGCCGGGATCGAGAAAAGAGGAGTTTTTTTTTGCGGAGACAGTATAATTTTAATGTGAGTTCGAAGCAGAGGGATGTTCGATTTTTGCAGAACCGTTTCTGTTAAGCTAGCTGTATAGGATGCGAGCATTGTCACACGTCCTAGTATAATAAAATTTCAATGTAACTCGATATACAGGGTCTTTCAGATTAAACGCTGACGCAAAAAAAATCTAATAGCTCCTTATAAAAATTTAAAACGCGCTATCGAACAAAAGGGTGGTCACATCGAAAATGTCCTAAAATGAGCTTTATTTTGGTTTTTTTAAAATAGAAATCGGTCCACTACAAAGGTTCTACAAAGTTATTGAAATTTGTTGCGTGAGAGTTTAATCTGAAAGACCCTGTATTAATACTTTATTCATTTTGGATCCATCTGAAGTATTTTCTTCTCCTTTCCGGTGCTTATATAAATAAATCAAATAGGTTTTCCTAAACATTAGGATGCGTAGCCACAGTACATCTTCTCCTTAGAATTTACGATGCAAAGAGGTAGCTTTAATTATATTATTCACTAACTGACCCGGCATATTGGACTCCCGGCCCCGTCAGGCTAACGCCACATGTGCCTTAATATATATTTTGGAAAAAAAACTGACCCAGCAAACTTCGTCCCGCTCAAAATTTGTTTTTTGTTATCAATACCTTCAAACATTTACGTTTTCTTACCAATCGCAGAACTGTTCATTGATTGATCTTCTATTCGTCTCCGTTGAATTTACTTTTTCCTATAAAATTCCTAGTATTTCTAACAAAACTCATCATTATAATATCAGATTATTTTCAGACACAATTCTCGTCCAAGATTTTTCAACTACCGGCAAATAACATGTCTCTCCGTTACATGGAATAAATGTTTTATACAGAAAATATGATAGAATAAAGGCAGCCCTCGAGGTCTGCTCTTATCAACACATCCGGCGACCTTTATTTTGGTATAGATAGAAGAAGATATAAGAGTGATGAAATGCACATTAAAATCCATTTCCAGTTTCGAACAAAGATCAATTTGGCAGCATCAAATGACCTTACAGTACTTGTCACTATGTAATTGTAGAACATATGGGAATGACAAAACATGAGTATTTTTGTTTCGAATGAAAGTTTGTATTCTGTTTGGGTTGAAGGAAATATGAGTTTTCCACAGTTTTCCACAGTAACTTTTGAAAAGGGCGCAGGAGAAATATTTGATAATTTATATCTCAAAAACTATGAGTCGTACCTAAATAGTGTCTTAGAAAGAGTAATAGAGTATTTATGTCTAAACATGAAAAAAATTATACACTGAGAAAAAAATACATTACAAAAAAAAACTTTAATTTGCAATATCCAAAATACATATTTTTTAAACTCTTTTTAGTTTTTTCAGATTAAATAGAAGTCATGTAGAAAATTTAAAAAATGGGTCCAAGATGGTAAAACTATTTTTGACGAACTTTGCGGAACATTGATTTTTTATGAATTTACGAAACTTCGAATTTTCGTATGTTAACAATCAGTTTTAGCCACAAATTATGATTCATGATGTGATTTAAAACAAAAAAGCTCATTATAAATCTCCTTCTAATTGCAGCCATTCTCGAGATATTTCAAAAAATATTTCTAATTTATTGTCTTTTTTATAGTAAATATTCCCTTTAAATATGTTTGACGTGTTATACCGTCATGTTCATGAAATTTTATGAATTTGCTTATAATTTCCAACAACTTTTCCAAATACATCATCATGGTAAAAATATATGTTTGGGAGTTACGTTGGAAATCATTTGAACACATGTGGGTTAATATAAAACGTAGCAATATTAAAAAAAAATTTATCTTAATACAAACTTTTAACATGTTATACATGTGGCGCCAACAGAACACAACATTTATAAAAGGAAAAAAATATAATTCTCTACAATTTGGTCAAATAATTCCTATGTTTATCGGAGTTTAAGAGATATTAATAATAATACTAGAATTTTTAGCATTTATTTTTATCAACTATCAATTTTGTTGTATATAATTTAATTTTTTCATTATTTTCTTATATTTTTATACACATTATGATGTTGTTAGAGTACAACTTTGCTGCTACTTCATTCTCGGATACAGGTACAAAAGAATGATACTTATGGGTACCTGGAATTTGTTTGGTGTTATCATACATGCTACTCAACTCTTCCACACCCTGATCATATTCTTCTTGTGACATATATGAAAATGACAATTTTGTAAGATAGTCTTCTTTTCGCTTGCTAGCCCAGTCAAATAACGTTTTTGCACTCGTAATCGGATGTTCATGCTGCCTAGCCAAACTAGCTCTTGTTGCCATCCGTTTTAATGTACCACCAATTGCATCACAAGGTCCTTTGCCGTGTGATGTTGCAAAAAAACAAAGCCATTCAGCGTCAATGTCGTATTCCGATTCAAACTGACTTAAACTCGCAAAATTTTTTCTATTTTTATACTGGGATGCAGCACCACCCGACATGAATTTTATTCTTTTTACCTGCATTTGTTGTTTCAAAAATGTTACCAATTTAGAAATAAATACTTGCACAGCTATTGTGTCATGACTTAAAACTTCAGATATAACTACAAAGTCTAAATTTGCCAGAGAACCTTTTTCATCTCTATAATAAACAACGAATGGATGGATTGTTGCTTGATCATTGTTCCAGTGATGACTTTGAACTTCATCTTGAAGCACAAATGAATAATTTTCGGAAAAATCGCAAATCACAACAACCTCATTTTCTTGCAAATTAGCTTTTATATTGTTAAGAAATGTGGACTGTTGTGTTTTAATGTAATCATGAGTACGTCATTTTTCTATTTTTTCGCAAAAATACGATACAAATTCTTCCAACGGTTTTACAGAAGTTTCTATGTCGCATCGATCAGTAGAAATCCATTGTGCATAAGTGATTTCAATTAAATTGCATTCCAGAAGCTCATCTAGAAACCAGTTTCCAAACTCGTCCATTGTTGGGCATTTTTTACATTCACGAAGGTAACAGTATTTTGATATATTTGATATATTACATAGTATTTTTTCCATATATTCTTTGCATTCAATGTTAAAGGAATATTTTTTGAGACTATGAAGCATAAGTCAGCTCTTTGAGCTGATTGTTAATCTCATCAAACTCTTTTGCCTTTTGTTTAAAGTTCGACTCTTCGTCTTCTTCATGTGAAAAGGAAAATAGATTTCTTTTAAGACCTTTAGATATTTCTTTGAATTTTTGTTCGGGGTAACTAGCCTGTCCAAGTCTTTTCGTCATTATTGGTGAAACGTTAATACCGGCGATTCCCTTGTTGAATAGCTCAATGTTGTACGCTCGGGAATACTCTGGTATATTGCTGTTTTGGGAATCTTGCGTAAATGCTGAAACAACTGAAACTATTGATGGTACTTCTTCTAAAGTATTTCCTTCTGCTGTACTGATCTGCTCCTCAGTATTACACTGCTTTGGTTTGGAAGATTATACAGATAAACGGCATGATCCGCAGATTTTTAAAAGATGTATCTAAAAGGATATTGCATCCCATTGCCTTAAGTTTCTCAATCATTGACACGGTTAAGAAACCTTTTTCAGATGAACCTTTTCTACCGTTTTTCGGAAACGGTCTACAACACGATAAAAACATTTGGTAGTCCATTGTGGTATACTGTTATTCACTCTATAAGGAAGATTGTTCGACTGATGAACGATGTTTTAATATGAGTAACTTTATATACATTACAGAGGTACCTCAAAGGTACCTGACTTTATATACCTGTACAGAGGCAGCTTAAAGATACCTGACTTTATATACCTATACAGAGGTAGCTTAGAGATACCTGACTTCAGGTATAATCTAGGCATAACGTAAACAAGTTAATTATATTTGTACCCATAACGTCCGGTTGAATCAACAAGGTGTATTTGTTGTTGGGATTTCAATTCTACTGTTCGTGTTTTGATTGTGTAACACGAATAATACGTTAAAAGTTTGTATTAAGATAAAAAAAGATTTATTAATATCCCTACGTTTTGTGTTAACCCACATGTCTTCAAATGTTTTTCAACGTAACTCCTAAACATATATTTTTACCATAATGATATTATTTTTTTGGTAAAGTAATGTATTTGGTAAAGTTGTTGGAAATTATAAGCAAATTCATAAAATTTCATGAACATGAGGGTATAACACGACAAACATATTAAAAGGGAATATTTACTATAAAAAAGACAACAAATTAAAAATATCTTATAAAATATCTCGAGAATGGCTACATTTAGAAGGAATTTTGTAATAAGCTTTTTTGTTTTAAATCACATCAGGAATCATAATTTGTTTTAGCCACAATGATTGCTAACATACAAAAATTCGAACTTTCGAAAATTCATATAAATTCGATGTTCCACAAAGTTTGTCAAAAATAGTTTTACCATCTTGGACCCATTTTTAAAATTTTCTACATAACTTCTATTTTATATGAAATAAAAAATTAAAAAATATATATTTTGGATATTGCAAATTAAAGTTTTTTTTTGTAAATAAAACTAATTTTTTTTCTCAGTGTATATATTTTCTCAGTGTGTATATTTTTCATGTTAAGACATCAATACGCTACAACTCTTTCTAAGACACTATTTCGGTACGACTCATAGTCTTTTAGAAATAAATTATCGAAGATTTCTCCAACTGAAATAGAAACGCCCTTTTCAAAAGTTACGCTTGAGTCAAAAAAAAATCCCAATTGCTGTGGAAAACTCATATTTCCTCCTACCCAAACGGAATACAAACTTTCATTCGAATCAAAAATACATGTTTTTAAAATCTGCATTTTTTGGACGATTTTATTTGGAATTGCACTATACTCCAAATAAATGAATAATATTGCATATCAGGATAGTTTTTGTGTTATGTAATTCCGCAAATGTTTTCCATGGGGTTTTGATAAGTGTATCAAACAACATGCAGACAGCGCCCCCGGCAAACTATGAAAATGGCGCCCCAAAAAGTACCACTTTTGACATAGAATTACGTCTTTTGGGTACACTTCCTTCATCTATAAGTATTTTCTATCATAGGGACTTGAATCTACCAAGTTCATTCGCCTTTAGAAAGCGTATGCAAATATTGTGCTAGCAAAATTATTTGTGTTATCGAGAATACATAGTGTGGTCATCAGCTCGAGCACATTACAGTACCTTAGGGAGTTTGTTTGTATGTTTGTGACTTTGTAACTTTGTTACTTTGTCTGTAGCGCTGTACCACATTAATAGAAATTTAACCCCCTTCCTGTTGACCGTTTGATCTGAAATTTGGAACATATCTTTATCTCTGGTGTCATTATAAAACTGCGTATTCCATGATCTTGAAAATCTAAGATGGCGACCGCTACAAAATGGCGGATTATGGACATATTTTCTCAAAATCCCATCAATATGGGTTTTCCCAAAACCCCATCAATATGTGTATCGAATAAAAGGGCTTGACCAGTAGAACCCAATTATTTATGAACAATGTAAATCCAAGATGGCGGCCGCAAAAAAAATGGTGAATTACACATTTTCTCAGAACCCCATCAATATGTATATCAAATGAAAGGGATTGACTACTAGAACACAGTTATTTATGAAAAATGCGAATCCAAAATGTCCGCCACCACATAATGGCGCCATATGTATTTTTTTTTCAAAACCTCATCAATATGGGTATCAAAAGAAAGTTCTCGACTAGTAGAACATAGCAGATAATGAAAAATCCAATTCCAAGATGACCGTAGTCCCCATACAACTAATTACTTTTTAAATGGTTTCATTCAGCTTGACCCGTTTCTATGTATGTTTGAATGTTTGTAGGGTTGTCCCACACTAATAAAAGATTGACCCCGTTCCTGTAGACTGATTGATCTCAAATTTGGAACATACATTTAATTCTACTGTCATTATAAAACTGTTTCTGTTGACTTATTGATCTGAATTTTGGAACATACATTAAATTCTACTTTCATAATAAAACTGCGTATTCCATGACCTTGAAAAATTCAATTTGGCCGCCTAACTTTCTTCGGAGTATTTTGATGATATACTGTATTCTATTAGTCAAATCATTCTATTTGATACCAATATTGAGGAGATTGCAAACAATACATGATCGACCATTTTTTGGTGGTGACCTTTTCGAATTTATGTTGTTCATTGTGTAGAGTATTCTCCAAATCAAGCCATTCGGCCATTTTTTAGCGGCGGCCAAATTGAATTTTTCAAGCTGAATGGAACCATTAAAAAGTTATTGTTTATTTGGGAACTGCGGTCATATTGAATTTGAATTTTTCATTATCTACTGTGCTCTACCAGTCATGCCCTTTCATTTAATACCGTCATCCGGGGGCAAATTGATCACCAGGGTATAATTGATCAAACGTAGTACGTAAAACAAATATGAATTTTCATATTTGTTTTACGTACATTATGCAATTCAATTATGAACTTTTTTAAACTGACATGTTCAATAATCATCTGAAGATTCTTTTTGTCAATGTCTCTCAACAAATCACTTATTAAATTGCAAGAAAATTAATTTTTTTTCTGAATAGTATTTTCGTTTATATTTTACCTATGGTAAAGAAACATATTTGCAACACATCAAAACAATATTTATAGATGCTCAACATATCAATTCACTTCTAGCCGATACTTGATGAGTTGAATAAGTAATCAAATACTTGTAATCACTATTCAAAAAAGTGAGAAAAAACTATTTTACAAAAAAGCACCACGAATTACCAGAACCGAATCCAAACATGCGACATATCGAGCGTCTTGGTTTGTCGAAACTAACTCATTGGTGACCATTTCAAGGATTTTTGACCACATTAGAATAATCCAAATGGTCTCCGGATGACCTGCAGATCAGTGTTTAAATCGAGTTATGAAAAGGCATGACACCACCTTTAGGTGGATTAAATCAAATTATTGTATCCTCAAACCTTTCAATTGTCATTTAAATGACCTTAGGAGAAGAAATAATTGATTTTCTTTACATTTTTGTGCATATGCCACTAGAAAGTCCCGGAAAACATAGATTGATCAATTTCACTACATGTTGAAATTTTCCGCTAAAAATATTACAAATTAACGCTTAAGGATTTTTTTGAACAAAACATTCTGTTACGTTTTGTAGCCTTAGCACCAGTACTGATTTTAAAAATAATTGGGTATAAGTCTGACAAAAACATTCGGAAATATTCACATTTTTCTGAAAATAGTGATCAATTTGTCCCCGGTTTACGGTAGCCATATTGATGGGGTTGTGAAAAAAATATATATGGTACCATCTTGTGATGGCGGCCATTTCGGGTTTACATTTTTCATAAATAACTTTGTTCTACTAGTCAAGTCCTTTCATTTGATATCCATATTGGTGGGGTTCTGAGAAAATATGTAATCGGCCATTTTGTAGTGGCCCCATCTTGGATTTCATATGACCAAAATCAATTTTCATTCCAAAAATAACTACAACCAGAATAAATTTGAACTCAATATCTCAAAAAAACTTGTGTTTTATATAAAAAAAATTACAAGTCCTTAATTAAAGACCCGTATTAAACCATGGAATTTCGCAACACAGAATCACTTAATTATTCAAGAATGTATATTTCAACATGTCTTAATTGTCATTTGTTAATCTATCTAACACGGTGTGCATTCTTCACCAATTCTACAGAAATAGACACCCCTATTCGTAAATATCCTGATTGCAACACTACACCAAACACACTTCCGCCATACTAAAACAGCAACGAAACGGTTCAGCCATTTTAATTCAATTCACTTTCGCTTCCAGCTCCCTTCCCTCCGCTTCCCCATCCTCACACCGACAAAAAAAACGGTCACAGTTTAATTCCAGGGGTGAAAATTCAATCAAAAACAATTCGCTCCCAATCCTCTCATCAGGACTCGCTATGGAGCAAAGAGACGCCGAGACGAAGGGGACGCAAACAACGTTCGTACATTGGAGTGCTTGCTCGTTATTTTCCAACCCCAATATGTATGTTGCAACAGCAGCAGCATGGTTCCAGAAACAAACGAGGGGAAAAACTGCCAACTCATAAGCGCGCCATTATACGAATTCCCTCAATTCACGGGTGGCGAGATATAGAAGAAACCGTTTAGGGATGGTTTTTCGTGTTTATTAGCCGCTCCGAAAGCTGTTAATGAATATAGGGGTGAAACGTGTTCCGGAGGATGACGCTCGGAAAAAAGGGAACGGGAAGCGAGTATGATTCGCAAATTTGTTACTGTTTGTTTGGTGGTGAGATAATGGAACAGGCAATTGTCAGCAGAATGCGAGGCAGAATTAATCAACTTGAATTGTTGCAATCGATGGCGGACTGGTTTTATGAAACAAATACGACGAATTTATTACATCGTTCGCTGGATCATAACAGTCTGATCTTCGGAGAAACGTATGTAATATTGGGGTCTAAACGACGAATCCTTCCCACAGCATCCTCTCTTCTTGCTTCTAGTGGACTATCAAATCGGCTCGAAATGCTGTCATCAATCTCCGCCTGCCCAAATAAGAGACCCAACCGGTGATGTCCACTGCGAGCAACCGTTGTGGACCACAACGTTGGTGGTCCTCTTGCCCGTCGGTCATCTTCTAAGGCGGGAAACACTTCCAAAGGTGGAAACGGTGTTCAGATACGAATAGTCTGATTAGAGCTTACGCATCATTGTTCGCCTCTGTGACAGTCCATTTTGGTTTTATTGTCCAGTGGAAGCCTCTGCGTTATTTCTCCGTTCTTTACTAGCCGACCGGCGGCAGTTTCCTTTTCCTACCATGTGAGCATTGACTTCCAACAGAGGGACCCCTCATAAAAGACATCATTAAGCAGAGGGAACACCGAGCTGGAATTCTATTATATAAAATGGGCATTTTGGATTGGTTGATTTTCTGTTGGTCATTCATTCCGACATTTTTTTCTCCTTTGTTTCGTGAAGATGGGAGAATATCTCCCGAAAAAAAGCAGTTATATGTACCTGATCTTGTCGTGTATATCGTCGAACTAATTATGTCTGCCCGAGAGATAAGAGGATCCAGAGGATCAGAATCACACCGGTCCGTTCATTATCCGTGAGTGGATAATGAAACATTTTCACTGAGAAAGCCGTTGCTCAAACGATATTATTCCAAAAGCACGAAAGGGCGCGAGGTTGATCCTGATCGTCCCGCCAAGAGTGTAACCATTCGACATTTATTTGTTCGAATTTATGTTTCACAATTGTAAAGCATGATATGCTTTTCAGTGGAATTGTTTCTTCACTGTCGAGTCTTCACTAGCTGTGTGCGCCGTTTTATTATATATATTTTTGTGCTTTTCGATTCGTTAAATTGTTCGCATTTCGTGTTGTTGGTCGTGTTTCTTCTTTGTTCTGCTGTGTGTTTGCAGGATGTCTTTCGGGTCTTCCCGCGCGACCCAGTCTGGTTGCAACGAGCGACGGGATAACACCGAGAGAAAAAACTGGCGATCGCTCTCGGATCGAGCTGTTATAATAATAACATAATAAAGCCCAGAGTCAGCGAGTCGTTTTGCACCCTTCTTTCGGAATGCATCGGTTTGTCGTCGCTACGGTGGAACACCCAATTGTGAACAGCGGTTTCGACTCGGCCTGTCTCACAGTCCATAAATGGTGAAAAACCCTCGACGACTAGTAGTAGGACTCCAAATCGAAAGGGTTCAACCATTCGTGGTGGAAAATCTTCTTCCAGGTCGAAAGTTTTCGTTTCCCAAACGAGATTGGTGTGATTTAGGAGTGTACAAAAAATTATATTATTATGCCGGGAAAAAAGAGGGATGCTGTTTGGCCGTATAAAAGGGGGAGACGAAACCGGCGGGGCAGGGGAAACATCGTCATGAACAAAATGAATAAACATGTAGATGGAAAACGTGAGAGATCATATCATTAGGGAAAGGAGGGAATGAGTCAGTTTTTGTGGTGTGCTCTTTCGCGAAGGTATTAACTAACAGCTTCCGAGGAGTCAGGCGTTCGATGGAATAAATTGAAAAATCACGCATGGATGGGTAGTGTTTAATTATGCATGTGTTTCATAAAGTAATACTCGTATTAATATTTTGGAGAACGAACTCTAATTTGGGATGCTGAAAGCAAATTTAGACATGGCGTTCGAATTCATTGTCAATCGGACCTCAATAACAATAATTCTCGTTAATTGGATATGAACTCTTAAAATAGTTCTTCTTGGTTTTAAACCTTTTTCATTATGTTTAATCACAGCATATGACCATAAGTTTGTGGAATAACATTATTCAAAAATGGTTTTATTGATTGAATGTTCAAATTATTGCTGTTTTGAAACTTGATTCAAAATATTTTATCGTTCAAACTTTCCCTCCATGGGAGGACCAACAACCCTAAGGAATTTTAAGATAATGATGTGTTGAATTATAGAGGCTTTAAACTCAGAGAGCTGAATCGCCTCTAGGTAAATTTAAGAAAAAATAAAATATTATGCGATGTATAGTAGAATTGTAATATCTATTTTATTTGAAGATTATGTGCAAACACGTTGTGTTTTATGTGAATACTAGCTGATCCGGCAATCCTCGTCCCGCCCAAAATTTATTTTACGTTATCACATCCACGTTTTCTTACTAAGCGCACGTTCATGGGTCCAATCGCAAAACTGTTCATTGATTGATCTTCTAATATACCCTTTAAAATTACCTTTCACTATAAAATTCCTAGCATTTCTACCAAAACTCGTCTTTATAATATTAGATTATTTTCAGACACAATTCTCTTTCAAGATTTTTCAACCACTTGCAAATAACATGTTTCTCCGTTACATGGAATAATACAGATACAGAAAATATGATAGAATGATGACAGCCCTAAATCGGACAAATCCGTTCTCGAGTTTTGCTCTTATCAACACATACGGCGATCAATTTTTATTTATATAGATAGAAGATGCTATAGGAGTGACTTTTATCACAATAAAATCCATCCATCCTCTTTGGAACAAAGATCAATTTCGTTAGCGCAAAGATCTAATGGACTAACAACGCTTGTCACTATGCAATTGTAGAACACATGAGAATTGAAACATTTTTTGCCCCCTATAATATCCATATACCGAAATTGGTTCCATTTGCTTGATTAGTTCTTGAGTTATGCAGAAACTTATGCTTCATCTGTATGGTAACCCCCTCCTCCTTAGAGAGAGGGGAGAAGTGTTGATTCACCATGGAATCCACCACATGCCAAATTTGGCTCGATTCGCTTGATTAGTTCTCGAGTTATGCAGAAATATGTGTTTCATTTGTATGGCAGCCTCCCCTTAGAGAGGGGAGAGGACTGTCGATCCTCTATACAATCTTTAATCGATTCCTAAAACCTCTATACGCCAAGTTTGATTCCATTTTCTTGATTAGTTCTTGAGTTATGCAAAAATGCTTCATTTGTATGGTAGCCCCCCATAGAGAGGGGGGGAAGTGTCTATTTCCCATAGACATGTTTTTTGCTCCCTAAAACCTTCACATGCCGAATTTGGCTCCATTTGCTTGATTATTTTTCAAGTTATGCAGAAATTTATGTTTAATTTGTATGGCAGCCACCCTTTAGAGAGGGGGGAGGAGTGTCTAACCACCAGAGAAACATTTATTACACCCCCAAAACCTCCACTTGCCAAATTTGGTTTCGTTTGCTTCATTAATTATCGAATAATGCTGGAATTGGTGTTTCATTTGTATAGGAGCCCCCCTTAGACAGGAGGAGGGGTCTCGAACAATCATAAGAATCTTTCCCGACCCCAAAAACTCCTACATACCAATTTTCATGTTGATCGGTTCAGTAGTTTCAGAGGCCATAAGAATCAGATAGACAGACAGAAAGACAGAAATCCATTTTATATATATATATATATATATATATATATATATATATATATATATATATATATATATATATATATATATATATATATATATATATACTGACATCATTTTAGAAATTGTTCAGGTAAATAAAGATAGCGAGTGAGACTATCCGTTAAAGTGCAAACTATTTCTCGGACTTCACGCTCTATACCATCCATTATTTTGTATCACTACTTCATTCACCTTGGATAATGATGTACACCAGTTTTCTCAGCATTGCCCAGCATTTTGGTTAATTTAGCCGTCCTTTAGCTCACTTGTACGTTATTGTTTCATACCATTCCTGAGTCATTTTGTCGTTATAACAGTATCGAGGTCCGACCGAGACACTTATGGCTCTTTATTGATAGAAATAAGCATTACTGAAAACCTTATTTCTGATAAAGATTCTGATTTTTAGTTAAACTGTCAAAAAAATTTTGACATTCAAAAAACAAGAAGTTGGTTATATCTGTGATATAACATATTTTTCAGCTATTGAAATGATTTTTGGACCAATAAGTGACAATCATATAACTCGTTGACATTTTATCTTTCGAATGAAGTGATTATTATACCACTCCATTCAGCCGGTGAAGAGGTATTAACGTTCAAAACCTTGCAGTCCAGCGTCACTCTCGCTTTCGAAATTTAGAACTTACACCCCGGTACAGAAATGAAAGACGTAGTCCTACGTCTTAAAGTTATGCTACGTCAATATCGCCCGTGAACTCCTTCGCATGCCAATTAGATCGAAGATACTTGGACTAAAATGTTGGCCGCCAACGCGGGGTAAATAAGCCAGCATGATCCTCGAGAGTAGCCAAACTTGTTTCTTGGAACAAACTCTATAATAGTTTCTCAGTTTTACAGATATATAGCCAATCTATTATATTTTGTAACTAGCTGACCCGGCAAACTGCGTCCTGTCCGCAATAGATATAAATCCATCCGAAATCGTATTATAAACGCGATCTATATTTGCGAACGATAATAGACAACGCCACTCTAATTCAAACTAGTAATTGACTAAAACACTTTTCAAATGCAATTGAATTCAATAGTTTCCCTTGGATTTCATGACCTTTAGTTTTTTTATTTTTAGATAATTAACCAAATTATTATTACAAGATATAAAAAATTCGTTAAATAAATAACTTTTCAATTTTATATGTTTTTCCAACTTCCCGAAGATTTTTATAACATTTTTGGTGTATAAACTTGGCGCAGACTAAACGCATCAAACCTAATACTGACTGTTCAAATCCGTTGTTCTATTCTCGAGTTAAGTCCTCATTATGATTACTTTATTAAGGACAGCAAATCATTTTTGTTTAAGATACACCGGGGCATGTTGAAACGGAAGCCATAACTTTTACTAGGAATGATGTATTGACGTGATATTTTTTCAGGAAACAGTACCTTTTAACTCACATTATGACAGTCATAACCATACTATTGGAATGACTCAACGCAATCCGTGTCTTTGTTTACTTTTCGTCGTTTGTAAAATCAAAACAGAACTTTTTGTGCGCTGACTCAATCGGTCCGAATACACTGATTTTTATCGAAAAATATCTTCAGTGTGCACATCAGTGCTGGTCGTTATTTACCAGCAATTTCTGTATGAATAGAGGATGGTAAACCTAAAAAAATAAGAAACTTTTATTTCGTTCCTCAGTACGTTTTACATAATTTATAAATACACAGACATGAGATAATTTACCTTATCTCATGTCTGTGTATTTATAAATTATAAATAAAATTATAAATGTTAATTTTTTAACTAAGAGTCGATCAAATATTTCGTAACGCAAATTTCTACTATTTCATATTCCCTTTTCCCTAGATAACAAGCAAAAAATGATGATTTGAATAAATCTGTTTAATCTTATTAGAATTTGTTCTTAAATCAGATTCCAAAAAGCATCCCCTCCTCCCTTCCTGAGTGCATTACGCAATATTTGACTATTTAAATGATCCCATAAAGCTCATTAGTGGCCGTTTTGGGTGGTTCCACTCTGACAAAAAAGCGCGTCCATTTTTGGTATTAGACTCCTCCCGCATATCTCACGTGGAAGGAAACCCCTTTTCCAATAGTTTATATCACATTCCTTCAATTTTGTACTTCATAAATCAATTTTCTATAGCTCGAGAAGCAAAACCGCACATCAAGTTTATGATGCATAAAAAAGATTTGAAATTTTATATTTTTCGATTGTTTCGATCTCTATTTTTTATCGAAAGGCATCTATCATAGTTTGTATTTGTTGCAAACAGCTTAAAATTTAGTGATTCCGTGAGTTTCCCCTTGCCTCGGTGTACCTTATATAAATATATGACAGTTTCAGAATTCAATTTCATTCAAACATCTTCAGATGTGATGGTAATAGTACCACGGAGCCTGCAAATAAATTGCATGTGTGAAATCGAAAATCAATTATATTAAATATTCTCTTTCAATTGAGGGGCTTAGAATGAAAGGGGTGTAAGTGAATTGATCGATTTCTCTACATCGACTCTCTGTTTTGGTCATAACTTAACTGCAAGTACATTCCGTACTGTATTTGGCAATGTGGTCAGAACCTCATCTATCGGACTCTATAGCAAACTTAAATTGGAACGTTTTTTCAGTTGAGTTATTAACTTCAGTTAATGAAGTACGTTACTAATTAGTGATACCGTTTTGACTCAAACTCCGAACACTTCGTTTCAAAAACTAAATTAACTGAACATCAATGTTGTTTCAATACCTACAAATGTTGTTCTACGGAAGGATATACCCTAAAAAATATCGGGGTTTTCATTATCTCATACTTACCGAGCAAGCAAGCAGCTTAAGGATACCTTAAGGCGCTCGAAGTTTCGATTTATCGACCCTCGAAAATCTCTTGTTTTTCAAAAAAAAAAAATATATGTTCAAGACAAATGTTTTCACATTGCATGAAACGTCGAGATTTAGTGTCATCTCGAAATTATTATTTTTTTGTCAAAAATTCGACTCTCCGGGACTTTCGGAATACAGATCGGACTCGATTATCCGGAGACTCGATTATCCGGAGTATTTTATTTTCGTTTTTCGGATCTAAGATGGCGGCCACTACAAAATGGCGGGTTACATATTTTCTCAGAACCCCATCAATATGGGTATCATATGAAACATACATGACTAGTAGGATACAGTTATTTATGAAAAAGAAAAGAAAGTTAGATAAGAAATAAAAATTTAAAAAACATATTTTTTTGAATTGTTTTAATATACTAATGATACAGATTATTTACAAAAAACTACAAAATAAAATAAGTAAAAAAAAACTTTTTAAGTTGAACGGTTTAATGTACTAAATGCTAGAAAATAAATAGACAAGTAGCAGTTAGTAGTTATCACATCCGTTCCTTCATTAATCTAGGGCAATGATGAGACTAAAATAAAATCGTGGGGTATATGATGAAACAACTGACTGTGGATAATGAAAATCCAACGTTTATTTCTTACCTGGTTTTCTTCTGAATATTTTCATGTTGTACTGTATTCTATTAGTCAAATAATTTCATTTGATACCAATGTTGAGGGGATTGTAAAAAATACATAGTCGACCATTTAGTAGCGGTGACCTTTTTGAATTTATGTTGTGTATCATGTTTCGTGTTCTCCAAGTCAAATCATTCAGCCATTTTTTAACGACGGTCAAATAATTTTTTTCAAGATAATGGAGTACCCAGTTTTATAATGAAAGTAGAATTAAATGTATGTTCCAAATTTCAGATCAATCAGTCAACAGGAACGGGTTTAATTTTCTATTAATGTGGGACAACCCTACAAACATGTATGTTTGCATAGAAACAGGTCAAGCTGATAGAAACCATTTCAAAAAGTAATTAGTTGTTTGGGGACTACGGCCATCTTGGAATTGGATTTTTTATTATCTGCTGTGCTCTACTAGTCGAGAACTTTCTTTTGATACCCATATTGATGAGGTTTTTAAAAAAATATATATGGCACCATTTTGTGGTGACGACCATTTCGGATTTGCATTTTCATAAAAAATTGTGTTCTACTGGTCAAGCCCTTTCATTCGATGCCCATATTGATGGGGTTTTGGGAAAACCCATATTGATGGGATTTTGAAAAAAAATGTACTTAATCGGCCATTTTTTAGCGGCCGCCATCTTGGATTTTCAAGATCATGGAATACGCAGTTTTATAAACGATTTTTCATGTGGGACTCCAAGCGAAATGTAGATTTACGCGATAAAATACCATATGCAAAATATTAGTTCAATGGGACTTCATTTTCTAGTGTCACAGACGTAAAATGTTGAGTTTTTTGAAAGCCGAAAAATCACCCAAGACTCACTCGCTGTGTGACCGGCATGAACATTTGAGTATGATCCGCATTGTTAACAATTAAATCGTAGACAAAGAGGATAAGTCATTAAAAAAATATTTAAACATTTTTTTTGTGTATATTTTCTTATCAGTAAACATCTCATTGCTAGACGTTTTTTTCCCTTAATATTTAGCGTATCAATTCTATAAATAATGTTCAGGCTAATTCTTATACCGTTTAAATAATTATCCTTGAGTTTAAAAATCCCACTCGTGAAAAACTTTGTCTACTAAACAATATGCGTAGAAAATGTTTTTTTTATTCTAGCGTGATTATTTTAACGTCATAAGCATTTTAGCCTGAACATTATTTATAAATTGAAGCTTCAAATATTTAAAAAAAAAAATGTCGAAGAATGAGATGTTTACTAATGAGGCATTATGAAGAAAATATACACTAAAAACACAATTAAATAAATTGTTTATGACCTATCCCTTTTGTACATGATTTAATTGTTAACAATGCGGATCATACTCAAACGTTCTTGTCAGTCACTCAGCGAGCTATTCCGCTACACTGCTGAGCGTTTTGATGCCAATGAGAAAGATCATCTCGAATTTTCTAACGGGACTGTAAAATATTGATCTTTGTGAAAAATACCCTATGCAAAATTTTAGTTTAATCGGACTTTAATTATTTCCGGTATCGACAATCTTTCAGTATAGTTTATAAACGCAATATTGATTTAAGTGAATAAAACAAGGGTATTTCATATGCGAATCAATTAGGAAACAATGCTAGGTTAACCTACTAAATCGAGTGTCAATAATAGATACTTAAAATGTTCAAATAAGTAACTAATTTAAACGCTTCGAGTCTCACACGAATCCAAAAAAAGCCTGACGCGAACATGTGTGTTGTTTTGTTTTTGCTCTCCATTATAATGTAACAATCCAATAAATCTTTGTCCGTCCAAATATGTGATTATATCTTCCTAACGAGCTCTATTCTCCGCATCCATCGACAATTAAATTGTGATCCAATATAAGCTTCGGTGCTTATTATCGGTTTCCGAAAACCGCCATTTGGTACTGATGGTTCGCCATCAGCCAGTCAGAGCTTCGGGAGACAAGATAAATCATTCCACCCCGCAAAACAAAACAAAAAAATCCGAACAAAACCCCTAATAGTCCAAACAACATCCGCAACCTCATTATCGACAGCAGTGACGAAGTTTCCCAAACAGACATAAAAAAAATACTCAGCCTCAAACTTGATAATGATGCTCGCGCTGCTGCGGGATGATCCCTTCCCGGGGAAGATCCAGGCAATCAATTACAGATCAAATATTGATATATCGTTTGTTCGCAACCATTACCCAAGGACCGGCCCGAAAACACGCAACCAAACTCACTCACATTGTTGCTGAAATGTTACTTTTTTTCGTCCATTTATCTTCACCCCTCCTGGACGACGGGAAAGAGCTAGGGGCGGGAAGAATGATGGTTCGCTCCGTGTCAGACAATAACTCGCCCGCTGGAAGGAAGATGGAACCCCTATGATGATGATGCTGATGTTTGTGGCAATATAACACTCGGAAGCGCAGCATCAGCAGCGAATTTTCGCTTGCGTGGGGTTTCCCCTCTCCGCTCTGCCATAATTCAATTTAATCCAATAATATTATTACATTATTAGAAAAATCTGTGTGAGAACGGCAGATGGCACGGAGCGCTTTTCTTTTGGGCGTTCGATGTTTGAACCGATGATGTTTGCTACACGGAAGAGTTTGTTTCTTTGAGTATGATTGTTCACGTTAGTTTTATATTGGGATCTGGAATAAGTTTTTATTGTTCTGCTGCGGATAATGTTTCGGAAACTTTATGAAATGGTAATATTGTTAACAAGCTAAAATATTTAGTTTATGTGAATGATGTTACACTACCTCTAACTGTAACTGAAGCACACATAATTCTTGTTGCAGCCTACAGTGGTTGTAACCTGTCGGAAATACAAATGGGTTTTGTCTCCGCCCAGATAGGTTTCTGAGCAAAGTTTCGAAGCAGAGTAGAGTAGCCTGTCTACAGCGCCAAAAAACGTCTCCGCCCAGAGAGGTATCTGATCAGAGTTCCGAAGAGTAGTAGAATTGAGAGTAGACTGGCTACCCGATGTAGTGAAAAGATGTGATTGAATATGATCAAGACGCTTGATGTATACTGATCGAAGGATTTATTGCGACTGACAATGTTCTGAACATTTCTTGCCCTATTTATACGATTGGTCCCATAGTCATTTGAATAGCGCTGGTCGCGTATCGATATCTCAGGATCAGCTCGACTAATTTGGCTGGAATTTTTTATAAGTATGTAAAAATGAATTATCTAAAGCGTTACATATCCGTTTTTGATATCTATTTTTTTCGATTTTTATGAGCTTCTAAACAGCGATTTTTTATGAAAAATAACTCATTTTTAACAAAAAATGACCGTCATATTAACAATTTTTCGAACTTTCAAAAAATTCCTATGTAACGCTTTAGGTATTGTCCTAAAGTTTCAAAATATTCATTGGAATTCGTTCTGCGACACCCCGTTGCTTCAGAACCGATACCACTAGCAATGTACCGATTTTCAGACAGCATTTAGGTTTCCAGCTGTCAATAGTGTAATAATCATTATTCGTTCACTCAAAAAATGGAAAATACATCTTCAAATATACCTTAAACAATAACCAAAATACCCGAACACTTCACTTTATTCCTAACATTCGAAAAAAATCACGAAAATTCATTATTCTCCGAACTTCCAGACAGGGCCCCCCCCCTTAATTATGCTTGGTGGAGCAATTGTGTTCAGAGAGTTGAAACTTTTATTTCCCAACTAGCTGACCCGGCAAACTTCGTCCCGCCAACAATTTGTTTTTTGTTATCAATACTTTCAAACATTCACGTTTTCTCACTATTAGCTAGTTCATGGGTCCAATCGCAGAATTGTTCATTGATTGATCTTCTATTCGTACCCGTTGAATTTACTTTTTACTATAAAGTTCCTAGTATTTCTAACAAAACTCATCATTATAATATCAGATTATTTTCAGACACAATTCTCGTTCAAGATTTTTCAACCATTTGCAAATAACATGTTTCTCCGTTACATGGAATAAATGTTTGATACAGAGAATATGATAGAATAAAAACAGCCCTAAATCGGACAATTCCTTCCTCGAGTTCTGCTTTTATCAACACATCTGGCAATCCTTTTTTTTAGGTAGATAGAAGAAAATATAGAAATGCGTTTCATCACATTAAAATCCATTTCCAGTTTCGAATACAGATCAATTTCGCTAGCGCAAACATCAAATGGAATAACAGCACTTGTCACTTTGTAATTGTAGAACATATGGGAATTTAATTTTCCGAATTTTTCCTTTTTCCTTCAGAGTTTTCCGAAAATTTTCAATTGTCATGTTTGGCTGGAATATTTTTGGTTGAAATATGTGTAATATTTTTATGGGACCCCTCTCCATTCCAGAGGAGGGCTGGGTGTCATACCATTATAGAAACATTTCTCATAGCCAAAAACCCTCACATCCCAAATTGTGCTTGATTAGCTTTCGAGTTATGCAGAAATTTGTGTTTGATTTGTGTGGCAGCCCCCCTTTAGAAAAGATGGAGGAGTATCTAACCACCGTAAAAACATTTATTGCAACCTCCACATGCCAAACTTGGTTTCGTTTGCTTGATAAATTCTCGAGTAATGCAGAAATTTGTGTTTCATTTGTATGGCTGCCACCCTTAGAGAGGGGGGTGGAGAGTCTAACCATCATAGAAATATTTATTGCACCCTAAAACTTTCATATGCCAAATTTGGTTTCATTTGCTTGATTAATTCTCGAGTAATGCAGATATTTGTGTTTCATTTGTATGGCATCCCCCCCTTAGAGAGGGGAGTGGAGTGTCTAACCATCATAGAATCATTTATTGCACCCTAAAACCTCAATATGCCAAATTTGGTTTCATTTGCTTGAATATTTCTCGAGTAATGAAGAAATTTGTGTTTCATTTGTATGGCAGAGAAATTTTGAAGGTCCTAAAACATCTTAGTAAAATCCTTGTGTAATGCGTTCAAGAGAATGACATATGATAATATAACATGGTCTTGAAGCTTTTGCGATAATTTTGACAAGTGTGGAAACTGAACATTCTTTTCTGCTTAAACTTTGTTTTTAAATATTGTTTCAATCAAGTTGAAATCGTCACTCTGCAGCTGAAACACAAATTCAATAAAGCTGAAAATCTTGCTAAGCAAGAGCCTCTCGGTGGCCAGTGAAATCCAGCGTGTAGAAGTAACCGAGTAAAGATTTAGTAGTATTTCTTATAAAGCCGAGCAAAAAATCGAGAGTTCGAAGAATTGCTTCGAATCTTTTTGATAGCACTTAAATAGTGAAGACTGGTGTGATTTAGGGCTCAGATTTTTTGCTACTGAATGCTGTCTCTGAATCACACAGTGAATGACCAGTACCATACGCAGTTGTAACTTTAAGTGAACTGTAAAACCACGATGACGATTAACCATAGATGGTGCACCATCAGTCTCAATGTTCTTCTATGGAATAGCTTTGTCGGTAAAAAAAACCGTTCCACGGCCTGATCGATCGATTCTCCTCTGGTATCAGCCTTCATATATGTGGCAAATTCATTTCTTGGCACATATTTTCATCTCTAATATATAGAACATACCCCAACAACAGAGCTTCATTGCTGGGTAATGAAGACTCGTTCAGCTGCAGAGAAAATTTATTGGTCAATAATAAATTTAATGACATTTTTCTCTCCGCGACCCATCAAGTTTCCTGAAACAATTTAAATTTTGCCGAATTTTTCATCTTTTACTTTTTGTCCTTTTTTCTTCTCATCTTGCGCACGATCATCGTCTTGTTAAGTTTTTAAAATGTTCAGAAAATGCGATACTTTCTACTATGATATTGGTCATTCTCAATACAGGTAAACTTCGATATAACGTACATTTCACTTTCAAAATTGTACGTTGTATCGAATTGTACGTTATATCGAAGCATAATAAAGTACCCACAAACGTAGTCTATAATACATTATTGTGTTGCTGTTTTAGTAAAGTTAACGAATAACTTCAATCAGAAGACGAAGCCAGCCTTTCTCATGATGTTTCCCTTCGTAGTGTTGATTAAATCTTGATTCATTTAGAATCCGGAATCACAAAATCAGCTGTATTTCGGGATTGATTGAAGGTACACAACTTGTTTAAGCATCACAATACATATAATTAATTGTTCTATCAGGAAAAAAAATATTGATTTTTTTTCCTTTACACTTTGGAAATGTGTACGTTATATCGAAGTAAAGTGTACGTTATATCGAGTGACGTTTTATCGAGGGTACGTTATATCGAAGTTTCCCTGTAATAGGTAGGTTCACGTGACACAACTCATGCAGAATCTTGAATATTTCATATAAAAACTTCTGTTATTTTATAGGGGTCGATTTTCAGACCTCGTCGACTCCCAAAATCTATTTTCATTTATATCCTGGTCTAGTGCATCCATTTTCCAACGGGTAATGGATCAAGTTTTGGGAGGACTTGAAATGTGTTTTGCTATTTATATGACGTGTAAATTGTAAGGAAAAGTTGTTGAAGTTAAAGGTTTTGGAAAGATTGTCTGAGTCGAACATCAAGATAAATACACATAAATGGATTTTTTTTGTGAAACAGTTCAAATTTTTGGGTCATATAATTGGTGAGAAAGGTTTTTTGCCTTGCGAAGATTAAATTTCAACGATCCAAAATGCTAGAGAACCAACAAATGTTACTGAACTGAAATCATTTTTGTGGTTGATAAATTATTACAACAAGTTTATACCAAAGTTGTCCTCAAAGTTGTATTATTTATACAATCTTTTAAAAAAGAATGTTAAATTCAACTGTAACAATCAAAACTTTCTGGAATATTATGGCCCCAATGAACCAATTATTGTGATATCAGACGCATCTGAATATGGACTCGGTGATGTTATTGCACATTTGATCGAGGGCGAGGAAAAACCAATTTATTTCACATTGTTTTTCTCAAATGATGCTCAAAGAAAATATCATATCCTTCATTTAGTAGCTTTGGCTTCGGTGTCGAACATGAAAAAATTCCACGAATATTTTTGCGGTAAAAAGTTTATAGTTCATACAGATCACAGACCTTTGGTAGCAATTTTTGGTAAAGCGGGTAAAGATCCGATAGTGGTTACACGTTCACAACTATATAATATGGGATTATCAATATATGATTTCGAAATACGATATAGAGATTCAAATAAAATGGGGAACGCGGATTTCTGTTCGCAAATCCCGCATGAAGAACCGGTTCCAAAGAAATTGAAATTGAAAGAGAACGCATTAGAAGCAGAATAACAAGCATAAGTGAAAAACCCGAACAACCTTATCTTGGATATCTCATCTCAATTTTCAGAGACATTGAACGATTCAATCCAACAAAGCGCATAATCATCACATGGCCAGATTTAACGGTTGTCACGAGTTTCAAGTGCAGACACACGCACCCTATCTCCTGTTTGTCAACCCATTCCCAGATTTCAGTTCGAGTCTATCAAGCAAAAATTACGCTCCTAAAACCGTTCCATCCATAATCATAACCATAGCGATAAATCTCTATCAAAGTGTGGCGAGGGTGGCTATGCGAACGGCTCATTCCCAGGGCGTCTCTCAACCTCGATGGGTGAGAAAGCTGGCACACAAAACCCCCGCGCACTCCGATCTCGGCTTGAGAGTTGTTTCCGCCGGCAGCCGTTTATAATTTTAATAGGCTTTTCATGAGAATTTCGTCGTGTTTGGGATTTGCTTCTAATTCCCCGACCAACAACAGCACTCGAACCCGAAAAATGGCGGCGGCGCGCAGGGCGTGTGAATTATTTGCTCGAAATTATCTACGCCACTCCAGCGAACAGCACCGATTACCCGCCCGAGAGGAACAGTTGTTTTTGGGGAAAATAGATAAATCCAGCGTTTGCACGGGTAATAAAGTTGAGTATTACTGTGGGAAATAAAGATGAGTGCCGTTTTTACGCCCTCTCCGAAAGAGTGGAACAACCCCGAGATGAACGCTCCCAAAGTGGTTGGAAGATTAAATTTATGTTAATTATATCACTGCATATTTGACGTGTTCGTTTTTTTTTCTGTTTCGTGGGTTCCATCTCTGGATGATAGCTAGCGTTCCGAGCTTTCACCCCTTGCGATTGAATTAATTACACCATAGTTACAGCACAAAGCGCGTGAAAAAGACGCGCGCTTGTTGTTCAAAGGCAAAAGGTGAGAGAAATGAATGGTCGCTGGGTGTCCCTGCGGACAGTTCTAGCGATAAGCCCCCATTTCGGGCCACTCGATGATCGTTCTGCTTATCCATGATGCGATGTTCCAATCTGGAGCACAGTTTCAAAATAATTTTTGAAGGTCAGCATTGCTCCTTGACAATCATAATTTTGAGTGTTAAAAAAAACCTGATCAAATACCACAATGAAAATCGGTCTTCAATAATCGCTGCACAACTTACAACGTTTGAAACTCGAGCATCGCGCACTGAGGAATCGAATCCGTGCCCATCAGAAGCATCTGGAATCTGTGGTAGCACAAAACGCGTCAACGGATTCAGATAGGCGATAAATAATGACCATCCGCAGCGGTGAATCTGTTTGTATGGCCGTGTGTGCATGTGTCCTTCTCAACTTCCAATCGGGAGGTGTGGAGATTCAATCGTCCCATAATCCTCGTTGCCGCTATAGTCGTCCAGTTGCGGCCGAGTGCAGGCGACAAAAGTCGATTTGTGCTGTCATTAATTTAAGTGGTTGAGATATAAATCGTTTTGTTTTCCTTTCAGCTTTGTTCACTCCAGCCTCTCGGTTCAGTTTCAATCTGAATTCCCTCGGACGACGACGAGCGAAACCAGTTTCGAACGCTTGTCGCAAGGTGAGATGGATGACAAAAAGCTAGGTGTGATATGTCTAATCAGAGGTTTGGTTACGTTAAATGATACACTTTCAGAATCATTTAATCAAAATATAAATAATATGGATATAAAATCCCTTTATAAATGAAACAATTTCTCATTAATTATCTATAAGGGTTCGAAATTGCAATAAACTGTATCGAATGTATAAGAAGTAGGAAAAGGAATTCCACCATTTTTGTATCAAATTATCTAATCTGATTTAAAGTGAATATGTACAGTTCTGCTTGATAATTTGTTGCCATTTTGAAGGTAATTTTATTATACATCTCATAACGTGCATCTAATGTTTAGAGAAATGGACTAATTTTGGATGGCGATGAACAAAACTCTTCTTAAATCCTACAATTATCAAACCTTCTACAAAAAGGCTCCAACGCCCTGTCGGGTGGCCTTACGGCAGTAAATTGAAACCATAGCCATGGCCGATGAAAAGCTGGATGTCGGCATGATCTTCAGCTTTTTCATGACCTAGACGATAAGCTGATTCTTCGTTTTGGCCACGAAATTATTATGAAAATTCTACTGATCGATGCTGAGGGATGTAGGGAGTGCTGGCGGTCTTCAGTACAACGTTTATCTTCAGTAGATCCTTCTCCTCTTGGTAAAATGGGCCGAGTCCATATCCGGCCAAAAACAAAAAAAAACACATTCTTCTCCGCGTGATCCTTTAGTTGAAAGGGGCAACTACTAGCAGGTACTTCGTACTGTATATCTTCTCGCACACCGTAAGCCCCGAAGAACTTTGGACATTTTCTTCCCGTTGATCGTCAGCCACAGAAGGAACCTCCTCGGAATGTAGGAGATATATTTGTCGTCGTTGCCGCCCAGTGTCAAGTAGATCACGCAGCTGTTATGAACACGACCATGACTGTGACGTCGACCGTGCTTCTTCCGGGTGATTGCCTGACGTTCAGACACGGCCGGCTTTGACGGAAAATGTCCACTTTTCCCAGGTAATTTTTCACCATTTGGTTGGGTGCTTCGATCTCTCGGCCCAAGACCAGAGTTGCCATAATAAAATCTGTGTTTTTGGTCCGAAAAAATCTTTTGACGTAGGACTACGTCTTTCATTTCTATACCGGGGTGTAAAATCCAAGTTTCAAAAACGAAAGCATTACGCCGGAGACCGAGATTTTGAGCGTTAATAGCTCCTAAACAACCGAACGAAATAGTATGATAAACACTTCACTCGAAAGATAACATGTCTACGCGTTATATATTTGTTACTTTTTCATCCAAAAACTTGTTTCAATTGTTTCAATAGCCTTAAAATTGTTTTCAAAACAGGCTATTGAAATCACCAGTCGGTATATAAGCGAGCGCCGCGATTGGAGCATGTTGTCGCTGTTGTGGTGAACAACTTCGTTTATCATGAAAGCGCTGATGAACGGTGTCACCAAGAGCCTGTTTGTGCACCTTAGGCCAGAAGGGAAACCATCAGGAGGAGAGTGATGTCACAAACGGTTCCGCTTGAGACATCAGAGCAGCCACCACACACAAACATACACGCGCGAAACTATTTTCGTTTGGTTGCCATCCAGCATCGAGAATATTCCGAAAATATGTCATCGTTGCTGAAAAATAATCTACCAGTTCCCCTTGGAATTGAAAAATACATTCATGCGAAAGAGTTTGTTTTAATGTTTTCTATTCATATAACAATGCGACCAAATACATTTGGTTTTGTGATTTTTCAATCAAGTGCGATCAACGTAAGACCACGTCATTCGGCAATTTATTATAGGTGCAATGAATCTTAAGAAGGAATTCCCGCTCTACGCGCACTGTCAAACGATGTTCACTCAACAATTTCTCAAACGAGAAATGGTTGTTTTGAGAAAGGATGAGCGAACGCGAAAATTATGTAGACTGATTTGATGCAATAGATATTTTGTCTATTGGAAATGGAATACAAATCGTATCACAATACAAGCAATGTATTATATATTATACACCTTTCGTGTGATTGCTTATTACTAATCGAAAGAACTTACTAATCGAAAGAACAATATAAGCCATTATCTGATCGTATTTATTCCATGGCATGTCGAGAGAATTTCCAACCGGGGAAGACCCTCGACCGATCGGGAATTGAACCCAATACCTATGTCAGTATTATATTGTGCCTTCAACATAACGCTCTCGTTTTCGAAGTTCCCCAAATATTCATTTATTCATTCATTCAGAATTGAGTCAGAAGCAACTAAAAACAAATGATCACTAAATCAACGATAGTCCTACGTCACTCTTGCGGTAATACCATAGATATAACCCACTGCATGTTTTTATTTTGGTTTTTTCTCAAAAAATCTATATAAAAAACTGTATTAAATTTATAAGACCAATTTTGAAGCATAATTTTACCTTTAGTAACATTGATTGGCATAGTCATTATTAATTAGACGTTTTACGTGGATACCACCAATCTGAGTTTAATCTGAGTGGATTCAGGTGTTTCAATTTGTTTTGTTCAATTCAACAACCAATAGCAAAGCGTAGTTCAGAAATCAGTAAAATAGGTTTGGTCATCAAATCGTACAAACGGTTCAAACTTTGTTTCATTTTTTGGTTTCGTTCGTTGTTGAATCTCTCTAGGTTATGTTTAACTACGGATTCCAGTGAGAGCCATTTTGTTGTGGGAGAATTCAGCATTTTCAAAGATTACTATAAATGTTTAGATGTCAATTCAACTAGACCGATTGTCTAGTCCGTGTTAGGGAAGCGCCTTGCGGTCTACACGAATATATGGAGAATTAGAAGCTCTATTTTCAATGCTATTTGAACATATAAGCATATTGGCATATTACAAAAATTTATAATTACATTGCAATAGATTGTTAGCGCAAGCCCAAATCAATTGGTAAAAATAATCATGAAATGTTTGTGCATAAAACACACAAAATTGAACCATTTTTTATATGTACTCCCCATATATTCTCGAAAACGTAATCATGTGTCAAAACGTCTCGATCCTCTTTTTAGATATTTTTTTTTAAATACAAAAAAAAACTTTGAAAGTAAATGAAATTTCACGACAATCACCCCGATCACCAATTTCACATTCCCTATTTCAAACGATTTGTCCGTTTAAGGGGGGACCCCGGTCTGGAAAATCGAAAAAATCGAATTTTCTTTTTTTGCATTTTTGGGAAGCTTATGCCCTCAGAAATGTTGTCCTAAAAGGATTTTTCGATATTTGATTTCGTTGGAAAATTACAGCCAAAAGTATGAGGTGACCTCAAGAAAAGTAGCAGTAGCCGTTTTGCTAGCTTTTTGGTTGCTCTCATACTCTCTCGAACACATACATACATACGCACACATACACAAACATACACACACATACAAATACACACATACACATACACATGCAGACTTATACACATACACATACACATACAGAAACACACATACACAGTTATAAATAATGGAGGATGTAGAAGGGTGTTTGGTATCAGCTGTTTTGCCGATTAGTGAAAGATGGTAATTTTAGTTTTTTCTGTACATACATATATTTATTTTATTGGAATTGTATTTGTATTTGTGTAGGGAGCTTTCTAAATTGGTGTTGGTTATGCTGTTTGTTGTTGTTCAGTTGTTCACTCGCTTGTGTTTGACAGGTATAAAAATAGACAGTTTTACAAATTTTGCCTAAACATGAGTCCGAAAAGTGTGTATCGCGATACGAAAGGCTCAAGAATTGCGAGACCACACCGTGTATCCTTAAAGCGAAAAAATTATCCAATAAACAGATATGGAGGAAGAATCGAGAATACAAGTCGATCGGCGAAGAAGCTAAAAGCACCAAAGTTGTCTGACATTGCTGTGAATGATTCTTTCGGGTATCGCATAATCAATTTTTTGACAGTTTTTTCTGTCGTTTCGAAAGTTACGAAATGTAAAAAATGTGATGGAAATGTAACATTTTCCGAGGAAAGTTGCCGCGGACTTGGATTTAAACTGGTGATCAACTGTCCGTCTTGTAAACCAACATATGTTTTTTCGAGTCCTTTAATCCGTGGAAAAGCATATGAAATCAACCGCCGAATCACCTTCGTATTTAAGTTACTGGGACTTGGCTATGCTGCGCTGGAAAAGTTTTGTGGACTAATGGATCTCCCAAAGCAAGTCGCGGAGAGCACGTACGACAATATCAGTTCCTACATTTTCAAAGCAGCAGAAGTTATCGGTGAAAGTTCTATGGAAAATGCAGTCGCTGATGAAACAAAAATGAGTGGAGGAAGCAGAGACATCACGGTTTCTGGAGACGGCACTTGGAAGAAACGTGGGTATTCTTCACTATTTGGAGTGTCGTCCTTGATTGGGTATAACAGTGGAAAAGTGGTTGATATAAATGTAAAATCATCGTACTGTAAAGAATGCGAGACCTGGAAGAAATTGATGGGAAGCCCGGAATACGATTCGTGGTTAGAAGATCACGCGAACCACTGCAGCAACAACCACGAGGGATCAGCTGGAAGAATGGAAGTTGACGCGATTCGGGAGATGTTTCTGCGCTCCGAGGAAAAGTACTCCGTTCGATATACTAATTACGTTGGTGATGGTGACAGCAAGACTTACAAGGGAATTGTCGACAGCAATCCGTATAAAGGCGTCAACATTGTAAAGAAGGAATGCATAGGACATGTACAGAAGCGAATGGGAACTCGACTGCGAAGTGTTAAAAAGAACAACAAAGGCCTGGGAGGAAGAGGAAAGCTGACCGATAAACTAATCAATGAATTGACAGTTTACTACGGTCTAGCAATTCGACGCAATTCTGACAGTAAAGAGGAGATGAAGAAGGCGATTTGGGCGACATTTCTTCACAAAGTTTCGAACAACAGGCATCCACAACATGACTTATGTGATAGTGCCTGGTGCTCATATCTGAAAGCAAACGAATTGAACACATTGAAGGATTATGATCACCACGAACCTTTGCCGAAAGATGTGCAGGACGCAATTCGACCAGTCTATGAGGACCTTTCGGCAGACAATTTATTGCAACGATGCGAAGGGGGGTTTACGCAGAACAATAATGAAAGCCTCAATTCAGTTATTTGGTCAATCGCTCCAAAATCCAAGCATAGTGGCAAACACACTGTTGACTTCGCTAGTTATACAGCAGTTAGTTTGTTTAACGATGGCTATATTTCTGTTTTGAAAATGATGAAATTAATGGGAATGCTGATTGGACCGAGCTGCCATGCGTTATATTTGCAACTGAACAAAAAAAGAATTTCCAAGGCAGAAGTGAAGAAATACGAGAGCAGTAAGATTGCTCGACAAATGATTGCTGCGGCCAGAAAAAGTGCTGCGGACAGCTTCCTGGAGGCCGAAGGCGAAGTGTATGGAGCCGGAATAGCTAACTAAAAGTTGATCATTTCTAAAAGTGTATTATTTTGTGTTACAAATACATTAATATTCCTCAAACATATGTTTTCCGTTTCTGATCCGCCATTTTTCATTCGCCATTTTGCATCCGCCATTTTGTTTTTTTTTCATAAATTTGTAACGGACAGGTATTCAGCTACTTAAAGAAAAAAAGAAACTCATTTCAATATAATCTACTTCATTTATTGCAACGCATTGCTGACCGAAAACTTGAAAAAAACTTTAAACGCGTTTTTCTCGAAACCATGTTTTTTCAACTGGTGGTATCGATATCTCAGGATCTACTCGACCGATTTGGCTGAAATTGGCATCTAAAAATGTAGAAATGAATTATCTAAAGTGTTACATAGCCGTTTTTTGATATTTCATTTTTTCGATTTTTTATGAATTTTTAAACAGCGATTTTTTATGAAAAATGACGTATTTTTAACAAAAATGGCCGCCATTTTGGAAATTTTTCGAATTTTAAAAAACCTCTATGTAACACTTTAGGTATTGTCCTAAGGATTCAAAATATTCATTGGAATTCGTTCTACGACCCCCCGTTTCTTCAGAACCGATACCACCAGTAAGGTATCTTTTTCAGACAACATCTACGCATCCAGCTCTAAACAGCGTAATAATCATTATTCGTGCACTCAAAAAATGGAAAAAACATCTTCAAATATACCTTCAACAATAACCAAAATACCCGAACACTTCACTTTATTCCTAACATCCGAAAAAAAATCACGAAGATTCATCATTTTTCGACCTTCCAGACAGGGGTCCCCCCTTAATGTTCGAAGAGGAACAGATCGAACGAAATGCAAAAAAAAACAACTCGAACGGAATACAGATTGGAATTATCGAATCATACGAAATACAGAATAGGGGTAAATATGAGCGCCCTTCTGTATTTTACATTCTCTGTGCTATAGTAAGAAAAGACCAACAAAGTTATTTACTTATTACTAGTTGACCTGGCGGACTTCATCACACCCAAAATTGATTTCTTGATTCGAATTCATTCGAACATAAGAGATAAGAGACTCAGCAGAGTAGTGAAATTACTCGATGCGTGACCCATCGGAGCGTTTGCATTTGGTCCGCTCTTTTGAGAATCAAATCGTACGGCAAGGGGTTAATGAGCAAACGTTTGCGGGTTCAATCGCAAAACTCTTCATTGATTGATCTTCTAATTGGCCCATTACATTTTTAGTAGAAATTTTCTAGTACTTTTTCCAAAACTCGTCATTATAATAATAAAAATATTTTCAGACACAAATTTCGCTCAAGATTCTTGATTCATTTGCTAATAACATGTTTCTCCGTTACATGGAATACATGTTTGATACATAAAAGTAAGTTTTCGTTCATAATTTGGAATTTCAAAGCGCGCTAGTCCACCTGAGAATCCATTGTCATTTTCGCTTTACACCAACGGAACACGAAGCCTAATTTCGCAAACGCAAAATCCAATTGAACTAACAAAGATGTCGTTCAAGAACATATAATTACTACCATTCGAACTTTCATTCGAAGCTTATCAAAAATCTTCTACGGGCAGAGACGAATACAACCAATTAAAGCCGACTCAAATTGGACCATTCCATCCATACTCGGGTCTATTTGATCTATTTTAATTTATATAAATAACACTAATAACGCGGACGTTGGCATAAGAATGAAAAAAAAAACTAATCATCGAATTTTAAAAACCGACCAAGTACATTTTGTTTATTGGCCCAAAAAAAAATACCTATGCAAAATTTCAGCTCAATCAAACGTGATTTAGAGATGCCTCAAAGCACTCAAAGTTTTGATTTTTTGGGCACTCAGTCCCAAAAGGTCGATTTTCGACCAAACATTTCTGCATAACACCAGATCTTGACATTTTATGCATTTTGAAGTCATTTGGCATTTCGATTTTCCCAATTTTCACGTACTCCCCCCTTGGGAGATTTTCGAGGGTCGAAAAATCGAAACTTTGAGCGTTTTGGCACACCTAAATAATGCCCGATTAAGCTGAAACTTTGCA
Source organism: Toxorhynchites rutilus septentrionalis (assembly GCF_029784135.1). Taxonomy (NCBI): domain Eukaryota; kingdom Metazoa; phylum Arthropoda; class Insecta; order Diptera; family Culicidae; genus Toxorhynchites; species Toxorhynchites rutilus. The sequence continues at coordinate 32,556,919 of NC_073746.1, forward strand.
CAGGTAAATTTTTGGGCTAATAAACAAAATGTACTTGAACGGATTTTAAAATCGGCGATTATTTTTTTTTCATAGCTGATTTTTGTTTCATTCCAATTTTTCATCGAGCGAAATTTTTGATTTTCCAAATTTCCTTTAACTAGGGACATCGACGAGGTACTGGAAGCCTTATCGAATAAACACAATAAATTATTGAAATCCTTCAAATCACACATGCTCGGTTAGCAAAATGTTAGTCACGCTATTGTCATCAATACATATAATTAAACAGCTGGAGAATTTATGAATATGTAGTTACAAGAGACGAAACAAATCATCATATTATGATTCCCCGCAGCTCGGGCAACGTCATTTCGCGATGTCGTGAGCTGTGCCAACAATTCATGCTCAGCATGTTCGCGAAGGTGTGGAGCAAACGACTGCAATTCCTACGACACAATCGACAGAAGCAGCATGAGGACCAATAAATTCACCTACGTGAAGCTATCGAAAGCAACGCCGACACAGCCTTTGCTATTGTCAGGTTAAAACGCAATGCATTGTTATGGAAATCGATAGTGTAATTGCCTCGGAAATTCCAGATCCATCTACTGATCAACTACTCACCCATATTCTGAAATACGATCGAGTCAGAGTAACTCGAACGGATCGCATTTTTCATTCTGTAATCCGTTTGACTCAAGTTCAATCAAGTTGTGATAATGCATGGCATGTTGACATAGACGACAGTGAGCTTCATATTCTATTTCTGTATAAATAGAAACGGAATTTCGGGTAAAATAAACACACTATTAAAACGAAAAATATTGATGGAAATTAGCGATGGAAATGTTTTGTATGCAGCGGCGTAGTGAGGGTAGACAGCGCCCCCGGCAAACGATGAAAATGATGCCCCAAATAGAACTATTTTTTCTTTTTCACTAGTTTTGAGATTTCTCTTTCTCGTTCGAATGAATTGCCAAGCCATTGAGTCGGCCTTGGCTTATTTAAGAACCCAGATAATTTCAATCAATTTAAGCTTGCTGAAACTGCGTTCGCACAATGCAACTGTAACTGGAAGCGTCAGTTACAGGATGTTAGGATAAATTGCATCGTGAGAATATCTGAGAATAATGTTCAAGATGCCTAAAGGCATCGAAGAGTTCAGGTCAGGGGATTGGTCCTTCATCTGCGTCTTAAACACTTCCACCTCTTATACAAGTTCCTCTGTTTCAACAACTGATCTAATTGATCCATGCTCATAGATGTTAGTCAGTCTCGTTATAAATGAAAAATCTAATGCTATATCCGCTATAGCAGGGGTGGCCAAACTTCTCACCAACCCTTCCTACCAATACAATATGTTTTATAAGTCATCGTTAACAAGTAGTAGTTTGATTGTAAAATGTTGTTTTAGATAGCGAGAATAAGGATTTCTTCTCAAAAACTAGTTACATATAATAACAATAGAGTCTTTTATTTTTTTATGTTTTTATTTTTATTGCGAACAATTCTATTTTAAACACATTTTATCCTGAATGTTTTTATTTGTATCTGATAAAGCGCTGGAAACATTAGGTTGTATATTTTCGACATGTTTTTAATATTTTTGTTCAAATGCACTCAAATTTATTTGCAAACAGGCTGTCAAATAGTAATCTGCCAAAGGAGAGCGATGTTTTGTTTCGATTGTATTCATAGTAGAAAATATTGTTTTCGGGTCTAAGTTTATCCTAAAAAAGTTATCAACAACACATTTCCTCGCTAAGTAAATTCCAATAAGTACAGTAAATGTATTTTTGAAATTGAAACACTTTTGATATCAAGCGCATCATCTCTCTTGTATTAAAAAAATTTATCGCCATGAAAATTTAAGATTTCATTTTCAATCAATGCTTTTTAATTTCATTGACATTTATTCTATGTTGATTCCATCATTGAATGGATATGACATGAATGAAAATTATGAATTATATTATTTTTTAAATATCTTCGGTCGAACTCATTGCGTAACAAAGAAATTTAATTTGCGATCGTATTCATGTGTTTTAATCTGCTGATTTAGTCGCAATATTTTCGAATTGCTTAAAATCTCGTCTCCTAAATTGTGCTTTTAATAGTGTTATCAGTTTTTTTCCTTGATGTTTCAAATTTAATTCATTTTGGTTCGTTTTGATGACACAATGAAAAACTAGATCATGCACCCACTTTTGAGGATACGATTTATTGGCAGTTGTCATTAATTATTTAAAAAAAAAAACTTGGCACCTCGGGGTGTAATAATAATTCTCCGATATTTGATCCAAATTCTCTTGCCTATTTCTATAACTATTTCAACAAACTATTTCAACTAACTATATTGACGGATTTCAATATTTTTGCACACAATATTTGCTGATGGATACAATGGTAGTTTAAAAAAATTGGAATATTATCATCAATTTTGCAATGATTCATAAAACAATTATGACTTCCAACCGCGCTCCATAAGTCGTAATCGATAACAATGTTTGTGTTGGTAATCATGCTTTAGTGGTGAAGGACTTGAACGAGTTGCATATGTCATATGCTCCTTCATTGAGAAAAATTTGTTAAAATTACATCTTTATTAGATATATCCTGCAAACACTTCCTTTTGGATACACATAACTATGTGGTATCAGTTGATTCGTCGAGTTGTAAGAATGCAACCGGAAATCATCCATACTTTCTATCAGCATCTATCAGCACAAATTTTAACTTTTAGCTTCTGTTCTACGTGTTTCTTGACAGGGACTTTTTTTAATCAAAGCAATTATTTCAGATTCATTGTTAAAATTATCAAACAACAATTCTGCTGATGCAATAAAACTGCTTTTACCGTCTTCAAAAGGCTTCTTATGCTTTAAAAAAAATTCATTTACTTCAAATGATGCAATTGTGGCTGTTTTTGACTTCGAACTCGATCTCGAGAAAGCTCGAGGAAACAAACTCTGCAAAACATTCATTTGGAGCCTACGATAGTTTCTTTTCATTTTAATATTTCTTGGAAACGACTCTTTTTGTTGATTGTTCGATATTTAATTTCGTTGGAAAGTTACAGCAAAAAAGATGAGGAATATAGTATTACTGTACGAATTTTTAAACGCGTTTTTTCTGGAAACCATGTCTTTCAGCTGGGTGTATCGATGCCTCAGGATTTACTCGACCGAGAGGTTATTGGTTTCATGTACGGACAGAAGCAACTACTTATAATGGATGTTTTTTACTCAAATGAAAGATAAAATATAATACGGAGAGAAAATTGGCGCCCCAAAGGGCCAGCGCCCCCCGACAAATGCCGGGTTTACCGCCCGTACACTACGCTACTGTTTGTATGTAACACAGTAACATATTTTCTGCAACCGCTATGACAATCTACATTAAACGTCGAAATCGTTGAAGTGGGTCGCATGATTTACTTTTCATGATTCATTTGGTTAAACTTTGTTTTCACACTTTATTTTAATATTTTGCGCTATATAAAAAGAACTTTCACATGCATGCACATGCAACATTTTTTCTCACTAGAATCACATTTCCAAACGCTAGAAGCTCGTTGACCCAAAACTGGCACGAATCAAACCGAGCGATCTCACCCATCATTTACAGAGCCACAGTCTTTTCAAGCTCCTACATTATGGCCGACCGATGATCCCCCCGGGAGTCCAATTTGTTTCGCGTTTGTGAAACGAAATTAATTACAAAAGTAAATAGATAATGATTACCGCGGGAGCTCCCAAAAGGTATGGCAAACGGAGAAAGGGGTGGCCAAAGGAACAGATTGCCACAAAATAAGCTTCCGTGGCGATTCCCATTATTAGAGCTTCGTAATCGCGATGCGGCGCAACAGAACATAATACGGCGTCCATTCGTTAGGCTATTTCATGTACACAAAAAAAAAGAAACTAGCACAAGAGGAAGTAGTTTATTATTTTATTATTCGTGATGGATGAAAAGAACATTTTTTTGGGCCACCCGAGAAACCGAACGATCCGAACGAACAGATTTCGACTGCAACGACCCAAGAGGGGAAGAATGAGAGGTTATAAAATACCTAGAACTATGTTTTCCCACGTTCGATCCTCAATGTGTTTGAGGTATTTAGTGTGTGTTCTATTATCGCATCAGGACAGACCTTGTGGAAGCAATCCTTTGTGACGCTCGACGATGCAAAAAAGACATCCTCTATAGTCTCTGATACTAGCTACAGAAGGCGTCTGAAGTTTCTAAACTAAACACACAATGAATCTATTCATTGAACAGATTTCACCGCATGATAATTTTGTGTTCTAAAGTGAAACTTCGAACAGTTACCTGTCCGACGCACGATTAAAACAACAACAAAAAACCCTTTATGTTTACCGCAACAACAAAAAAAAACCATAGGCTATTTCAGGGCTATCGTCCAATTTTGTCAATATTTATATCGTTCCCTTTCGTCCTAGTGGACCCAGGGAGGGCGACGAACGAAGACAATATGTTACTGTCATGTTACTTTGTTCTATTCACTTCGGTCACCAAAGTGAAACATTACCGGAGAGGTTGCGCAGGCGTCCGTTTGAAGTTCTTCGTCTGTGGTCCCATCTACCAACGGAGTTATGATCGCATTGAAACAGGTAGTGTTAGCCTTTGCTCATAAAAGTTTAGTAAAATATTTTCAGCAAACATTTGGTCCTTCTTTGGTGTTGTTTTGGACTGCACAGCAAGTTTCCGACTTTGAAGTAGCTCAGTGCGGATCGAATATAATACAATTAGATGGGACAATATTCGTGACAGGAATGAGACAAGGTGCGGTTGAAGATAAATGAAATTGTCACCTTTGTTCACCCAGAATCGGGTTACGTTAGTTTAGCGACGTGTGGAGTCAACTAGAGTAATGTACGATATAACGAATTTCATGTCAACTCGTCTTAGGAGTTGGCAGCACCATCTCAGATAGTAGCGAAACGTTGTGGGTGTAAACACATGGGTCTTTAAAACAACATTGCTTACTTGAAATATTCGAAAAAGAATTAGACTACTTTATTGAAAGGCCAATTTTTTTTTGATTTTTTCAAAGAATTATAACTCAAAAACTATGATACCTAAAAAAATTCGGGTCAAATGAAGAAAGTTGTTAAAACTTTTATTAAAAAAATATCAAAATTTCTTTTAAAAAAATATTTTTAAAATTAAAACTCATTTTTCTTAAAATGTTTTTTTTAAATTCTCAAAAAAAAAATATGAATAGCTCTTACAACTTCCAACAAGTCGTTCATACATCGGAAAATGGGCACTATTACAGGGAACAAGTTTTTCGAACAACAGCTTTTTCATGTTTTGTTCGAAAAAATTACAACTAATCCTAATTTTGTTTAAAGTCAAGATAGCAATATAGTGTATTCGACAAAGTTTAAGATCTTATTAAAATATGAACTTTTGTCAGAGACGTCCACTTTCTATCTTTTATAGTTTCTGAAATATAGGGAGACCCATGAAAAAAATAATGTTTTACTCGTTACATTTTTGTGTGTAAATTCTCGCGTTTGACATGTTTTTTTATCCCTTTTACTTATTTTAGGCTCATTAGCATTTTAGCTATAACAGAACCGAATTTCAATCGTGTACATGTCACATGTTACTCATTTCTATAAATAGAACATTACACAATTGCTATTTTTCGGCGTAAGAGTATTCCCTTCTATACCATTGCATATGGTATACATTTACACGGTAACCATTTAGGCGTAAGAGTATTCCCTCTGTTCTTCCATTATCCAGTTAGACCGGACAGCGGAGACAGTTGATTGATCATTGTTGAGTTATTTTTAGAACAGCAGCCCGATGCGTCTTGCAGAGCAGGGCAGTTGTATGGATGAATCGATCTTATTTCGACCGTGGATCGATCTCCAACGCTGATGATTGTTGCGTGGACGTAGTTATTCTGTAACAACACAAAGATGGTCAATGAGGGCCCTGAGTATTGAACTCACGATCGATCGCTTACTAAGCGAACGCGCAACCAATGTGGCTACGGAGACCCCTGACATGTTTTTGAGATGTTTTTCAGAATAGAGAAATGTTAGGAGAGCATGTAAATCGCGATATTTATACATACAAATGTAACGAATTAAACATTAATAGCAATTTTTCAAAGAAAACATGAAAAAGTTGATGTTCGAAAAACTTTTTCCCTGTAAAAGTGCCCATCTTCCGATGTATGGGTGACTTGTTGGAAATTGTATGTGCTATTCATATCTATTATATCAGAATTTTTAAAAAACATGTTTTCGAGAAAAATAAATTTTAATTTTGCATATTTTTTTTCTATGATTTTTTTTTTCCAACAACTTACTTGATATTTTCTAATGAAAACAAATAATTTCCTACAATATATTCTTTGACTAAAATTTTAGATTTTTTTTAGGTCCGATAGATTTTGTTCGAGAAATTACTTTTGATTACTATTAATTATGAGTTTTTTCAACCTTTTTTTCGAAAAATCTTACTTTGAAACCTATAAGATCTACAAAATGTTGGTGAAAGAATGAAATGTAGGGAATTTTTTATGTTTACATTTCAAAATATCAAGTAAATTTTTGAAAAAAAATCATTGAAAAAAAAATGTTGCAAAATTAAAATTTCTTTTTCACGAAAACATGTTTTTTTTAAATTCTGATAAAATAGATATGAATAGCACATACAATTTCCAACAAGTCACCCATACATCGTACGATGGACACTTTTACAGCGAAAAAGTTCTTCGAACATAAACTTTTTCATGTTTTTCTTTGAAAAATTACTATTAATGTTCAATTCGTTACACTTATATGTATAAATATCGTGATTTACCTGCTTTGCTAATACAACTTTGCAACAACTTTGCAACCATGCATACTCTAAATATTAAGAGTATGCATGGTTGCTTAAAAGATTTATGTGTTTACACCCATAACGTTTCGCTGTTATCTGAGATGGAACTACCTCAAATACGAATTGCGTGTGTAGTGAGAGTTTTGTAATTTCAATTATCTAGATCGTAGATTGTCAAATTATGTCAAACTCTCATTTAAAGATCCTCATTAATTTCGGAATATATATCACACAAGCTGACCCTGCAAACTTCGTCTCGCCCAAAATGGTTTCTTTTTATAAATACTTTCAAACATTCACGTTTTCTTACTAAGCGAACGTCCACGGGTTCAATCGCAGAACTGTTCATTGATTAATTTCGACCCTTTACAAATTCCTTTTGTTGTAATTTTATAAGAACTCGTTATTGTAATATCAAATTATGTTCAGACCCAATTCTCGTTCAAGATTTTTCAATCACTTGCAAAGAACATGTTTCTCCTTTACATGGAATTTATGTTTGATACAGAAAATATAATAAAATGATGCCATATGAAATCAGACGATTCCTTCCTCCAGTTTTACCCTTACCCCTTTGCTTGTTTAGTTTTCGAGTTATGCAGAAATTTGTGTTTCATTCGTATGGCAGCTCCCCCATGAAGAGGTTAATAGAGATTTGACCCCCTTCCTGTTGGCTGATTGATCTGAAATTTGGAACACACCTTAATCTCTGCAGTCATTATAAAACTGCGTATTTCATGATCTTGAAAAGGGACGGCGCCAGTGGTTGTATGGTTAGCGTAACAGCCTCACAATCCGATCGGCCTGGGTTCAATCCCAGCTGGCGTCGTTGGGATTTTCTGAGGCGAAAAATCTCTGGTTACGTCTTCCTTCGGAGCGGAAGTAAAAGAAGTTGGCCCGGCTCATGAGTTGTTGAGTCTGATAGGTAGGAACAGGTGGAGTCGCCTCCCTGATGTCGGTGATTGGCACTAAAGTGGCGGAAATAGGCCGACGAAAAATAAGCGAAGATAAAAAAAAAAAAAAAAAAATGATCTTGAAACTTTAAGATGCCGCCCGCTACAAAATGGCGGATCACTTATTTTCGCTAAACCTTATCAATATGGGTTTTTCCAAAACCCCATCAATATGGGTGTCAAATGAAAGGCCTTGACTAGTAGAACACAGTTATTTATGAGGAATGCAAATTCAACATGGCCGCCACTATAAAATGGCGAAATATATTTCTTTTTTCAAAACCCCATCAATATGGGTATCAATCGAAAGGGATTGACTAATAGAACCAGTATCTTAGGATATCAACAAATATTCACGAGTAACGAATATGATTTTATTTTAGTGTAAATGACTTTTTTTCAGCTTGAAACACACTTCCCTCATTAAATTGATGACAATAACAAACGAGTTCATTTTGTCCATATCGCTGATGCATGAACAAATTTGCTATAATGAATGAATGCGGCATAACTTCGCTCTTATTTATACTTCAAATATCAAAAGCAACAAATTGATATTCATCACATTTGAAAAGATATTCGTTCCGGCAGTGAATTTTCCAAACATGGCATCCGGCAGCTGCAAAGCAGCACGGGCTCATAACACATTTGGATAGAGACAAGTAAAAAACCGCGAACAATTCCTAAATGCTGTATTTATTGTATTGCAAGCAGCAATACAATAAAAGTTCCAACTGAATAAAAACCATCCGCACGCAGCAGCCTCAGGTTAAAAGTAAACAACAGCTGATGTTCATTTAGTTATAATAAGATTCAATTCTGACGTCTCGAATTATCAATATGAAAATGACACTGGGTGAAAAAATAACCTTCAAAACATATTGAAGAACAAAAGTTCATTTGCTCATATTCACTGGTTGTCTGGATCTGTCATTTTTATTTTCGTTTGGAGTATAAAGGTTTTCGAGGCAACCTAGCCCGAAAATCTATGCATTTGAGCTTAGCGAAGACTATTTTTTTCAACACTGGATAGAACACAGTTATTTATGAAAAATGGAAATCCAAAATGGCCACAACAACAAAATGGCGATATATTTTTTTTCAAAACTCTGAGAGTATGGGTATCAAATGAATTTATTTAACTAACAAAATACAGTACACCATGAAAACATTCCGAAAAAAACGAAGTAAGAAATAAAAATGTAAAACAATTGTTTAACGGTTTGGATATAGAGAAATATACTAATGATACAAATAATGTACTAAAAACTAGAAAATATAACATGTAAAAATTTTTTTTTTGGTTAAACGGTTTTATTGTTATTAAACATGATAATAATACAGATGATATACAAAAGGCTTCAAAACAATTAGGCAAGTAGCAGTTAGCAGTTATCACACTTATTCTATCAATCATTTATGGCATTGATGAGACTAAAATAAAATCGTGGGCCACGTTGGAATTCCATTGTCCACAGTTAGTGGTTTCATCATATGCCTCAAGATCAATTATTATTATAATGTTATTATTATGTTTAATCACAATGAAAAGGTTTAACCTAAAAAGATTTTTTTACTTTGTTTCATACTGTCATAACGTTTCCTCAAAATAGTTGAAATATTTTGGAAAAACCGATTATTGTTCATGTTAATTTGGTTAGTTCTATTACATATAACGTTGCACGCTATGTTATGCTCTTGTTGTCCAAAAGGATTGAAATTCAGAGACTGGATTTTCAAACATAAGTGTTAAACAGAAGTCCCAAAAAAAATCATTACTAATTCTTCGTGAATGTTTCCGATCACTTCTGTGTCAGATTAATTAAGACGGTCCCAATCAGACCCCAATCAATTGATTAACTCATTATTTTGAAAGACACGTCCCGTCAAAATCCAACTCACGACATCACGGCAGCCATTCCCCGAGTCATGATCACTCTTTCGTACGTCGGGCTCACGGTTTTCGCTCGAGCGAGAATTCATCCACGGTTGTTGGAATTCAAATCAGAATCGCTTGGGGAACAGTCACGCTTTCGACCAGCGCCTCATCCGTCAAACGTTGCTTGGAGAAAATGAAGAAGATGAAGAAGGAGGAGGAGGCACCAGCTGAGAAACACACCCAGCGGGAGATGATGATGACGATGACGGAGCGGGACTAGCGGGACGAGATCAAGATTCTCCCGGGTCGGAGTGCGGCGCTATCAAACGTCCTGACCCGGTTCTAATCCGATAGTTCCATCATCGTTCGTTCTCGTCCCAATTAAACTACCCGTCCGTGTATAATTATGAGGCGATTTGTCGAATGAAATTCAATTTGAGAATAGATATTACCACAACATTAGTGGGATTGGTGCACCAGCGGGTGGCGCAGTAATCTTATGAGAGGATCCCGAAAGCGACAAGTTGAACAGCGTGTGTGGTCTGGCCAGTTCGGACGGAGCATGAGACCCCGGGAAAAGGCACACGCGTTTGATGTTCATCTGCTTCCTTCTTGCGCTCCCTCTCGCTCTGTCTTTCTAGTCACTATCTATCCTTTCCCTCCTCCTTCCCGTGTCGGCATTACGATCAGTTGGTCAATTTTTCACCTCATATCGAACGGTGGGATTGTGGGACTAATTGTTCTTCGGCCAATTTACTGGCAGGGGTGGAGGCTGTTTTGGAAACATTCGGTTTCGAGCTGTCAAAACATGTGGAGATTTATGAGGGTTGCGATGTCGGGTCTTTAGGGGGTGGATATCAGAAGAAGGAATAAAACGGAATCGGCACATGTTTTTTTTTCATTCTTTATTATTTCTTTATAGGTTTACCTGAGTTTGTTTTGACGTTTTGCCGGCAGTTTTTGAAAAATGAATCGAGGCTAGGATGGGTACTTGTTCAAGATATTTCTTCTTTATTTCTTTATTTATTTCTTTATTCATCTGACTTTTTACTGTCTTAATGAAATATTAAATATGTGATGGGGAAAAGCCAGACAAGGGAAGGCATAAAAACCCCACATCTTTTACATGACTTACAAACAATATATATATAAACAAACAGTACATTTTGAACACAACATATAAGCCACTTAATGTAAAAAAAATTAACAGTGAGCATCAACTGTAGTCAAGTCATAAAAAAAACAAAATAACTGAGTGGAAACTGAGCCCTTGTCCATGGCAGTCCTCGTTGTCAGTGGTATCTATTCAGTCCCTGGAGTCGGTGGTTAAATGCAGACGCAGTAGAGACAAAATCAAAATAGACGAATAATTCATTGAAGCTAGCGGACATGGAGCGCGCTGGGTCATGTAGTCCGTATAGAGTGTTCCGGGGCTCAAGCAACAGAAAATTCCGTTGGCGAAGCAATCGTTCAGGGGCGTAAATGTTGAGTTGCCCTAGCAATTCAGGTGCGTTAATTTCACCGTTTAAAATTTTTGCGATAAACATAGCTTGAGCAATGCTCCTTCTCTGCTGTAATGTCTGCAATCCCAGTAATCTGCATCGATCTTCGTATCGGGGAAGGTTCATAGGATCCCGCCACGGAAGACGACGAAGGGCATGTCTGACAAATTTCCGTTGGATTGATTCGATCCTAGCAGTCCACGTTGATTGATATGGGCACCATACTTGAGAGTTAGATTCCAAAATCGATCTCACCAAAGTGCAGTATAGAGATCGGAGGAAAAGTGGGTCATTAAATTCTCGGGATATTTTAAACATAAATCCCAGCTGCCGGTTGGCTCTAGAAATCATGTCGTTGTAGTGCAATCTGAAGGTAAATGATGAGTCTAGGATGACGCCAAGATCACGAACTTTAGGAACACGATCGAGAGACTGTCCGTCAATTGAATAACCAAATGTTTTCGGATTGAGCTTGCGGTGATACGTAATAACATTACATTTGTGAATGCTTAGCGTTAGCATGTTCCGTGTACACCATTCGGTGAAATGATCCAGCAGCTGTTGTAGAGCGTGGCAGTCCTCAAAGCTTCGGATGACCATGTAAATTTTGACGTCATCAGCGTAGAACAATCGGCAGCCAGGTGGTAGTACGATAGAAAGCTCGTTAATGAAAATTGAGAATAGCAAGGGGCCCAGATTGCTCCCTTGTGGCACGCCTGACAGGTTCGAAAATTGTTCTGATCTTTTCGATCCAATGTTAACGGTGAGCATACGATTCGTTAGGTATGATTCGAACCAGCTGACAAGATCCGCTGAGACACCGATTCGTCCTAATCGTTCCAGTAGTATTCCGTGGTCAACTCTATCAAATGCTGATTTCAAGTCTGTGTAGACGGTGTCGACTTGAACACCAGCATCAATGTTGCTTATGCAAAACGAGGCGAACTGAGCCAGGTTCGTGGTAGTCGATCTTTTGGGGTAGAATCCATGTTGATCGGTGGAAATGTAGTTCTTGCAAGAGTCAAAAAGCAAGTCGTTCAATAAAATTTCGAAAACTTTGGAACACGCACAAAGCGAAGTTATGCCTCTGTAGTTTTCGATGTTCTGTCGATCACCTTTTTTGAACACAGGAAACATGATTGACGTCTTCCAACAGGTGGGAAAGCAACGTTGTCTTAATGAGAGATTGAAGGGTGCAGTGAGTGGACGAATCAACTCCTCGCCACATTTTTTAAGGATGAAGGAGGGAATGCCATCGGGACTAGACATTGAACACTTCAATTTGTTTATGGCGAATTTCACTTGGTCCGGTGAGACCGCGAGGTTTCTCAGATGACACACATCTCTAGGTGTATCTCTACAAGCGTCTATAATACGGCATCCCGACAAAGTCGAATCATTGAACGCACTCCTGAAGTGAGTTGCGAAAAGGTTACATTTTGTTGCGGTGGAATTGGCTACTTCACTGCCCAGAAACATCTCCGCGGGTAGTCCATTGTTATCCTTCCGTTTTGAATTCACGAATTTCCAAAAATTTCGGGGATGTCTACGTAAATCTTCTTGAGTTCTTATGCAGTAGCGTTTGTATAAATAGCGGTTGAACGTTCGATAACTGTTACTAGTCCGTGCGAAACATTGCTTGGTGAATACACAGCGGGACTGGCAATAGTCTCGAAGTGCCTTTGATCTTAGTCGTTTCAAACGTCTCAGGTGTGCGTTTCCCCAGGGTGGCTTGGGGGATGGTCTACGCAATGGGATAAAATCAACCATGTAACCTTTAAGCAAACTTGTAAAGCAGTCAACTGCAACGTGTATGTCATCTGCGGATTCTAGGAAATGCCAATCAGTTTGGCGTAGGGCTTCTAGTAATCCTTCAGAATTGGCTCGGTGAAAGTCAAGTCCAGGCTCATCCGGAATGTTTATAAGTACGATGGACTGTGAGAGACTAATCGTTACCTCCAAAGCAGGATGGTCGGCGTCAAGAGCGGAAAGCGGTTCTGCAGCTTCTTCGAGATGACATTGAGAGAGCGTAGTTTCATTCACCAGAGCAAAATCCAAAATTCGTTCATTTCGATTAGTAATATAATTGATTTGAGACAATCCATGTAAGCTGAAGCCGTCTAGTAGCGAAGCACAAGCAACAGAAATGCTAGATAGTAAGCCATCAACGGAAGGGCGATCGTTGGTTGAAGTGTTCCAGACAAGTCCCGAATGGTTGTAGTCACCAGGCAAAATGGCAAGATCGGTAGATCGGCGGGAATATATCGCTTCAATTGATTCAATATGATTTCTAATGCTTACAAAATCATTTTTGCGGTCAGGTGGGAGATAAATAGCACCGACACTAATAAGGCAGTGTTGCAGTTTCACCTTAACCCAAATCTGTTCTAGTGTATCATTTACAGGTGTGGGATCGATGCGACCATTGAGATTATTTGAAGTGGCAATCAACACTCCACCACCGTGTGATTTGCGACTGTTAACATGGTTGCGATCAGTTCTATGAACTGTGTAGAGGTCTCCGAAAAGTTGCGATGAAAATATTTTATCGTCGAGCCAAGTTTCCGTGAACACAATTATGTCATAATGGCAGGATGAAACCGCCAAAAAAACGTCGTCAATTTTTGTGCGCATTCCCCGAACATTCTGGTAATAAACTGTTAATTCGCCAGAATCGATCAGTGGTGATGGTGACGATGCAGGTTTGATGATTGGTGCAGCGGAATCCAAGGAGACATCAGGGTTCGGTACGATATCTACCCCATCGTTGAAATAAGCGACACTGTCAATGAGACCAGTATCAGGGATCGAAAAAACGGTACTGTAGTCGTACATGCCTGAGGTAGCAAGTTGGAAGACTCCCTCGCCAGTTCCGGACACAGGAACGGAATGTCTTGGATGGCAGGAAAAGTCAGCGGAGCGACGAGAGCGGTGCTCGACTGTGCCGGGTGGCGTGGGAGCTTCCATTATGCTGTTTTGCGTACATTCCGTTGGAAGTAACCATAGACGACCAGATGAACGACGACTATATGACATTGTCATTCTTGGTGACGAGATGTGACTAGAAACGTGACGAAGGGTAGGTAGGAATTTGATTTTTGAAGGGTTGTACTCGCCTGTGCTAATGTGCTGGAAGACCCCATTCCCATGTCTAAACACAGGTCCGGGACGACTGCTGGCCGATGACTGGTGGGACACGACTGTGATAGGGGGATAGGGGCCTTCCGAACGGCTTAAACTGGTGCGTCCCGGGCTGGAGGAATCAAATTCAAATCCAAAATAGGCACGATTGGAGGGGATATAGTCTCTGGTGGTAGCAACGGTGTAGTAGGCTTTTTGAACTTCGGTGGAGCTCGAAATTTTTGTACGGCATAATCTTCGAATTCCCGAAAAAGCAACCCTTCAGGCCATGTTGATGGATCTAGTGCTTTTTCCCTCAATGATTGGTCGAGCCCAATTTTGAAGGATAAGAAAGTGAGGGAATCCAACTCTCTACCTTTTGGGATGAGCTTCGCCACAGAAATATCATCCTTAATCCCGAGATTGGCTTTGACCATGGCAGATACCGATTCCGTGGTGACGTCAGGACGAATTCTTGATAAATACAGCCAGAACCTCCGATCGGTATCATAGCTACAAATAGGCACTGAAACAACATTTGCCATCGGCTTTTTGCTCCCTACTTGGCAACTCTCAGCACGCATAGTGGGTTCGATCTCACGAGGTCGTTTTGCAGCTCTGCGCTGTTCAAGCGCTGGCCAGCGTACGCTTGTAGCGGGTGAAAAATGGTCTACAGGTTTAGAGTGCATTTGCTTTATTTCGGTGCGTAGCTCAGAGATCGCCGTCGTAAGCGTGCGGAGAGGAGATGTTTCATCGGCCTGACGTGAGATAACACGAAAATGCGAGTTTTCGAATAGCTCTGCGCATTGGTCACACATCCAGAAAAGATTGTTTCTGTTGGATGTAAAGTACGACTGCAGCGCGCGAGATACACCAGAACATGCATTCATATGAAAAGCTGCATCACAATAGCCGCGGCAGACGACGTAATCGATGCCCGTAATTGCATTGCAGCACTTTGCGCAGTTTTTCGTCATGATGATGCGCCTTTGGGTAGGCAATACGATACAAGGGCAAGTCGGTTGGATGCAAGAAGACGATGTAGCGTGCAATTGAAGAAGTTTTTAAGTGCTTCTCTATTAGCCGTGGAGAGCAGTACGGCTTTGTTGTTTTGCGTCAAAAAGGCACAACACTCGCGAACCGTAATATTAGCCACGACAAAAAAAATCGGTATACAAACGAACAGATTCCACAACAGTACACTAATAAACAATGATAACACGAAAACAAGATTAAAGGCTTTAAAAAACATGATAAACAACGGAAAAAAACACGACATAAAATTTCACTTGTACACAAAAAGAAGTGTTGCAAGAGATATACTAGATCGTAGCAGTGAATAATTGTTAGCATTTGAAGGTATCCAATATTATATATGCTTTCAGCCTCACACACTTCTATTGCATGCTTTCGTGAACCATTATGCAAACTAACCAATACCAATTAAATTGATAATTTCGTTGGAATGTCATCTATTTTGAGATAAAAAATAAAAAAGGGTCTGATATTTTGCGATAGGGAGCAAAACTAACACCTTTTTACGAAAATCGAAGAAACAACTTCATCGGTTTGGCATGGAATGGCTGAACAAAAGGTCTTTGAAAATCGAACCGTTTTGAGTTGTAGTGATGAACAGATAGAATCGGGGTCCCATCCGGCCAACGCTCAGTGAAATCTGTGGTAGAGTGATTCCATTTGAATTGAATTCGGTTGATTTGAATCAAATTTTGCAGATGCATACTTTGTTATAAAACAAACCGTACATTGGTTTTTCAAAAGTTCATTTTGATTAGAAAATAATGAAATAAATTCAAGTAAAAGTAACATGAATCGTTAAAGATATTTCCTGAAATTATTCAATTTTAAGTGTTCACTAATTTGTCAACAAATTTCGAGTGCATTTGACGCAATAAAAATTGTGTATCGAGCTCCCAACCGTTCTCCTCTGCACACCTGATGACCATATCAAAACTATTCAACGCAAACTCTTCTGATACATAAGAGCACTCATCATCCCCTCCAAAACTCACAGACTGTGATGTAACATCCACTGTTGGCTGAGTAGAGTCTTTTCCAGCATAATAGTTGTCCTAATCTTGAGTAAGGTTAAGAATGCCTGCAAAGATTTGAACTCGTCAATGATATCTGTTGTTTCAATCCCCTCCGCAACATTCATCAGCTTTTCTCTTAGCAAAGATAGTGGTAAATCATCCTCGTCCTCGATTTCATTAGGATTGTAGTGCAAGGTCCACGACTTTTTTATCTGCGGAAACTAATTCCCATGCTTGAGCCACCTAATACATTGCATCCTTGATATTTATTTTCTTAACGATTTTTTCAAATTCCCATTCCCGTGCTTGTACCTCGCGCATCATAAGGTTTTTGTACCGAGTCTTAATCATTTGTATGATCTTTTGATCCATGGGTTGGATCACTGCAGTAGTGTTAGGTGATAAGTACGTAGCATAAATCGATCCATCTTCAGTTTTCAACTCATCTCTCCTGAAGCTGCTGTTATTGGAAACCCTGATGCTTTAAGGAAGCTGGAGACTTGGGGTACAGATTGGCCGAAAGCTCCATTCTTTGAATAGGGATTTAATCATCCGAACGTTTTTGGATGCCCTGTAGTAAATATTCTTGCAGTTATTTGACGTTTTTCAGCGCCCAAAACCAGCGCCCAAAACAACCCACTTTCGTCCGCATTAAAAATCTGACATGGAGACAAATTTTTATTGCGAATTTCGGTAGCGAAGTAAGATGGTCAATGATGGTCACATTGCTAGACAACTTTTCACCATTGAGTTTCAGCAAAAGAATACCTTGTCTTTTAATGATTTTTTCATAGTAACAACGGCTACCGAACAAAAATGTTTCAATTTGATTGAAGAATTCTTTTGCCTGCATTTGTAGCATTTCTTGACTAACTGGGATGTGCAGCTACCGTTTCTGCAAAAACCAAATGAAGAGAGCTTCATCCACTTTCGGGTGTCGAGGTTCCTTGAAGCGCTTGCGTTTAGCTGTAAGTGATCCGTGATATGTACCCCAAGAAAGTATATTTTCATTATACGACTGACTGAGAGTTCCTTGCCGTTCTCTGAACTTCGTTAAATTTGCTGTTCTTGGCATATTTAATGCCATAAATTGTGGAAGAAGAATCTCTGTACTCTGTACTTTTTAATTATGTCGCTCACTTGCACACCTTTCTCAAGCTCTTGAATAATTTTAACCTTATCTGACAATAGTAAACAAGCACGCCTTTGCTTTTTACCTCCTTACGTGGTGATTTTCTATGTTCTAGAGAATGTCCTCTTCCTGATACTCACAAAAGAAGAAGAATGTTCAGATAAACTCACAATGACAAATAGAACAGTATGTGCAGAACTTCTTGACTGTTAAGAACTGCTTGCAGTGATACTGTAGAGCTTCAATCAGATAAATGCTCAGGGTAACCATCGTAATCTGGATACTGTTAGTATTGTATATTTCCTGGACAATACTCTCGGACAGTATTCAACCGATCGGCGTCATTGTTCACGTTAGTAAAATGTCCATTCAGTACAAATTCAACCATGTATCGAAATGCGTCGAAAGTTTCCAGAACTAAATTAATTCAACTTTATTGAATTATTTCGTTATCCAGATTGGGATTCAAAATGGAAACTGGACGTGAAAAAAATATTTTAATAAGTTCAAATGTTCAAAAAAAGGTGTTATTTCTTTCCGCTTCAACAAGGGCAGTACATGTTTTGTAAATATGGAACATAATATTCTTGGGTTATATTGACAAAACATTGAGGAAAAAAAATCAGTGCTACCCAATTTTACGGTACCTATTTGTTTGGAAACTTACTAGAAAAATTTGTTCGAAATAATTTATACTCGAAAAACAATTTCTGTATTATTTATTTTCAATCCTAAAACATTTCAAGATGTTACGTTTGTATCGAGGTTGCCTTATATTGAGGTATGACTGTATTAGCAAAATTTTGCCGCACACCTTGTTGACTGCTAATTATGCTTTTTCATTAAGTTGAGTCTGAAAACAATCATAGCAAACATTTCAAAAATTTTCAAAAGTCCAACTATTTGAAAAAAAAAATTTTTTTTGTCCATTATTTTTCCAGTTTGGTGCACTGTACAATAAACTTCATTTGCTTCTTCTAATCAAAAACATTTTATTTGAAAAAATAGAGTTTAAAGTTTATTTTTGAAGCAAAATAAAAATTAAACTTTTTTTTAGCAGTGCATACTTTCTCTACATAGCCCTCTTTATTACCCTAAAACATTTTGAAAATGTTAAAGCTATCTTTGCTTAGGGCTTTCTCAAAAGTAAGGCTAGAGTCGAAATGGAAAACCGATGCTTGAAATTATTCTTTTTAGTCATAACGAATGTGTCTGCAAAATTTTAGCTGATTCAAAAAATACAAAAATAAATTCTATAAAAACATTGTTATTTGCGGTGGAACAGCTCGGTTATATAACAATAATTGAACTTCAACGGAGTGATTAGAATTACATTTTCATAGATAATGATATTCATGATTTAATCGAATGTCAACTTTACCGTTACGAGCTGCTGAGCTGAACAAGGACACTGCATCCAGATTGCAAATGAAAAAAATGTGCATATCATTACAACCGATGTTTTGGTATCCATTTAAGATCTCTAGGAAACATCATCAGTGTTCCATGATTCCACCAAAAGTATAGTTGATTCAATCCCGCTCATTTTAGATCCCTCCTAATTTCATCGGACATTCCCATGACGTTCAACGCCACAAACGACCTCTTTTCTCTCCCGGTGCACAAACGCCTCGCTCAACTACGCCATCATCATCAACATCTTTTTCGGCTTACTTTCGCCATTCCGTTGTTCCTCATATCTTATATCAAACCCACAAATGAGAGAATGACCAACGCATTATGGCTGGTGGGTTATTCATCCATTCGCGCTTCTTTTCTCTTTCCCGTTTCTAATTTACTTTTTATGATTCAGCTTAAAATCCTGCGCGCCTTCCCTCGGCCTGACCCCGCTGTTAGTTAAGTTATTCGCTTCCAATATGGCTGACATACCGTGTATAATTATTAGATTGAAATATTATCGGAGCAAAATTCACAGCGCGCCAGGTATAAAGGAATCGTAAAATGAATCTTGCGCCGGTGGAGGCGGTGAAGGTAAAGAAGGAACAGAAGAAAGAGATCAACGCAGCGATGGGCGTTGATACCTTCCTGCTTAGGTGCATAAATTGCTCCGCTGGCTCTCTTGGTTATTTTAGTTTTTATTACATTTCTAAGCCCCACTGTTTTTTCCTTCTTTTGAATAGGTTTTCTACCTTCGCGCCTCATTTGCTTAGAAACCGTGGGTAGCTCACTCAATGCAAAAAGCTACACACAGCCAAGCCGGAGCGAAAACATCATAATAAAGCCCCCGGTGCTTTCTCGCTATTTAATAAGTTTATCTTACTCGTAACATCTTTTAATTCTGTTTATATTTTCCACAACCAATCCGTTCCCATCTCGCCTTCCCGAGTGGACGATTCGTTCCAATCGAAGGCCCCAAAGGGTGGATAATGAATTTATAACGATTTTGAAGTTTTTTCCTCGATCCATTTCGCACGGCCGCGATTAATCGGGCACTGTTTTGAATCAATTAGAGTTCTTGTAAATCTCCCACATCGGATGCCTGTTTCCCCCGCAATCTCATCCATCATTCTAACATTAAGTGGGCTGAGGGTGCTTCGCGAAGCGTAACCAATTTGTCCGAATGTCAATCGGGATAGATCATATCGATCAAACTATTTGATGACCATCGCTAGTGGGCTAGCTCACCCCAACCCGGAGAAAGACCATGTAAATCACTACGTCATTGGCCGTCAATTTCCCTTCTTTTAACGTCCAAAGCCCACGAGATATGATTTATGGCCGACACACTTCGATCGGGCAAATTGCTGAAGCCAAAGTTCACACTCCACACATCAGCTCCAGAACAACGTCTGGAAACAGCTCACAGAGACTTAATGTCCTCATTAGTCAAATATTGATTGACATTTATTATCCGTTCCCGCTCGACCCGGGGGAAACAGGAAGATCGATCGTGATTAGGTCCGGACTGAATTGAACTTCGCGCCCGTTTCTATTTTTTGTTCAGATTATATAAATTTCTGTCGCTGTGTGCCTCCGGAGGCAATGGTGATTAATTTATATTGTTAATAATTGCCCGTTTATCTATACGATGGTTGGTAGTGGTTTTGAACGATTAGAGACGAGCAAGCACCTTGCGATGGGGTTAACATGAGTGGAAATGATCAATTGCAGATCTCATCATGGGGATAACAGTTGATCCAATAGCAATTCGCTTCTCTGTGTTGGTTACAAAAAATTAACACAAGAAAACTTTTGGATTTTCAATCGAAAGACGCAGCTAGACCTAGACGCAATTATCGAAGTGCATTGCTATAGTCAATTGCTTTGAACTAGGGGAAGTGTAGGCATAGTGGTCACCCTAAGGAATATGTCTGATTCCAGCGTCCACATACCGTTTCAATCTCCGTTTTTCAAAGAATATTGTAGCTCAACTTATTGTTGTTCAAGAAAACAAACAGCTTTTACTATAAAAATTTAAAATGGTACATTTTTCAACATAAAAAAAGGTAAAAATTCGAACTTTTTTGTTGGCGTTTACTTATTTAATTGAAAATTGTGCATTTTTCATCATTAAAAAAAAGTTGAAAATTCGAACTTTTTTGTTGGCGTGAAGGTAAAGTAGTCACTCGCATATATCATGCTAAATGGGATAAATGCATGCATTTTTTTCGTCCACATTTGTTTAAATCATTATAGGAGGTACATGTACGAGATAAGCTTGAGTCTCAATTTGAATTTTCACATACATACAAAAACGTAGTAACAACATCAAGCTCCATTTTAGCCAAGGAAAATTTGCTGCAATGGTACTTCTAGATGCCGAGAAATCCAACGATTCCATCTGGCAGGATGCAATTCTTCAGATGAAAGTGGCTGAATGTCCTCCGTACATACTTAAGCTTCTCAAATCTTTATTGAAATAACGACCAAGTAACTTCCAAGTCATCATCAACGGAAAACCCTAAGCCTGCCAGTCAAATCCGTTTGGCGTGTCTCAAGGATGTGTTCTGAAGCGTTATATGATATTTCCACTGCGGTTGGACTAATGGTGAATGGAGCTAATTATTTATTTATTTTTTATTTATTTATTTTATTTCATATTTATTCTTATTTTGCAACGTAAGACCAAGTCTTTTTTATGTTACATTGAGTTGTTCCTAGTAGAAAGTGCCATTTATCAATTTGGATTTACGAGTTTTAAGTTATACAAAATATTAAAAATTTCTTATCAAAAAATGCTCTTTACAATACACAAATATACTAACTTAACTGAAATACTCTTTACATCCTCGTTTGAAAGCTAAGAATGATTTTTGATTGGAAAGATATACAGGTAATGAATTCCAATGTACGACACCTCGAACAAAAAATGAGTTCCCGTACTTGGTTGTACGATACCGCGGTAATATGTATTTTTTGTAACGATTGCTCCTCATAATTTGTGCAAATAATTCGGTTGTTTTGTACTCGCGATGTTATGCAAAAGAAAGCAACAACGAAGTTTGCTGAAATGTATTAATCGACATCCAATAAGTATATGCTGCAGATGTGAAACGCTAGAATACCGACTTAAATTAAAAACGTAGCGTATACATGAGTTTAAGGCGACCTTTAATTTATTGAAGGTAGCCACATAAATAGAGTCAAGTAAAAAATCGCATGCTATAAAATACGGGAGAATTAAACTTTTAAATAGCATCAGTTTTGTAGCAGTGGATAAGAATGAAGAAGTTCTGGAAAGAGTTCGCAAACAGGCATATATTTTTCCACATTGTGACATTACATGATTGTCCCATTCGAAGTTTGATTCGATACGTATACCTAAACTGATTGCGCTGTCGACGAATTGAACAATCTCATTGTTCAACAACAAAACCGGTTTAAGTGAATCGTTTAAAGAACCACCAATAAAAATTGCATTTGTTTTATTAGCATTCAGTGCTAGTTTATTTTTGCACGCCCATTCATAAATTCTCACTATGTCTTCATTAATTTCCTGAGATATTTTAATTGCACATTTTCCTAAACAATTGTAATATATTTGCGCATCATCGGCGAAGAGGTGGATTTCGCAATTTTGAATTACACAAGGGAGGTCATTTATGTATAAGGAGAATAAAATGGGTCCTAATATTGAGCCCTGAGGAACTCCTGATGTTATGGAAAGAAATGACGAAAAAACTCCATTATTGAAAACCACCTGCGATCTTGAACACAGATACGATTTAATTAGGTTAACTGCATGATCTGAAAATGTGAAATTCGTTTTTAATTTTTAGCACAGTATTTCATGAGAAACGGTGTCAAACGCTTTGGAAAAATCTAAAAGAACTAGGACTACTGGCCTTCCGTTGTCAATCACGACTCCAATATCATCAAATACTTTGAGCATTGCTGTTTTTGTACTGTGTTTCGCTCGATAGCCGGACTGAAATGGACTTAACAGGTCATATCTTTTTATATAATTACTTATATTAATTTTGATTATTTTTTCGAACACCTTTGATAATGCACAAAGGATACTGATAGGTCTCAAGTTGTCCAATGAGCTCAAATGGGTTTTTTTCTTTATGGGTATAACTTTGGTTTTTTTCCAAGCATCTGGAAAAACGCTCGTAGTAACTATGTGGTTGAATAGGTGCGTTATTGGTTCAATTAATATCGGACAAATAACCTTCAAAAATTTTAATGGCAACATATCTAGCCCAAGAGCATTTGATTTGATTGCATTCATGGCATAAATAACGTCTTCTTGGTTGATACTATCAAAGTAAAAAGATTCACGCTCCACATACGTTGATTCATTAGAATTATGAATTATTGTGTGATTATCAGTAAAATTTCTGCAAAAAGAGTGATTGATTTCATCAGCAGTGAACTTAATGACAGTTTTTGTCTCCGGTGTTTTAATTCCTAGCTTCTTGACATTTTTCCATAATTCTTTTGTTTGCAAACTCGTGTTTAGCCTGGCTGAAAAATAGTTTCGTTTGGCAGATCGTATGAGCTCATTTACGTTGTTTCGTGCTCTTTTAAAATCAAGAAGAGCATTGGGGTTTTTAAGATGTTTCCATCTCTTATATAACAAATCACGATTAACAATTTCTCTACTTATGGTAGAATTGAACCAAGGATTGACCTTCTTCTTAGAGTAGATTGTACGAATAGGGACGAACATATCGTGTAAATCCGTTAACAAATTATTGAAAAACTCCAATTTTTGGTTGGAGTTATATGTGTTGTAAAAATAACTCCATTCTGCTGAGTGAAAAACATTTATCAATATGGCATTATATTCACGGAACTGAATGTTCCTTGGACATAAATTATGATTAAAATCAAGAGATGCAAATACAAGATCGTGGTTGGACAGCACAGGAACTTCTATCTGGTTGAATCTCAAAACTTTAGAAGCATCGTTGGTCAAAATCAAGTCCAACAGTGATGCACCGTTCCTATGAAAAAACGTTGGCTCGCTTCCCAAGCATTGTACCGAATGAGTAGATAGCACGTTACGTAACCTATCCGACTTCGGTGAGTTTACTAAGAGATTAGTGTTAAAATCACCAAGGAAATAAATAAAGTTGTATAAACTTCCATATGTCAATAACAAATGTTCAAGTGATTCATTGCATTCTATTTCTGGTGGGTTGTAAAGCGCAGTCAGTAGTATTTTTTCGTTTTCCAGAAGTACTTCAATTGTGATAAATTCAGTATTAGTCACTCTGAATTGATTATTGGACTTCATGATCAAATTGCAGGTTATACCATTTTTTATGTAAATTAATACACCACCTCCCAAACGACCTACTCTGTCATGTCGAACAATATTATATCCATCAATGGATATAATAGAATTGTCAATATTCTCATTCAACCACGTTTCACTAACACACAGTATATCAACATTACTTATTTTAACAATCAGACGCAATTCCTCAATCTTGCAAAGCGCACGAGCACAAATACTTTGACAATTCACACAGCATACAGAGAGCTTATTTTTAATTAACGCAGATTTCATCACAGTACCTGGAATGCACCAGTTTGTCGAGGTGTTAGAATTGGAATTATTAGCCATTGGATAAATAGAAGGACTTAGCTATCAAAGGAGGATAATAAAAGAGCATTTCGTAAAAATCTACATTCTTCATTATAACAAACATCCTAGAAAAAGCATCAACATCATATTTTTTTGGCACAAACAGAAACAAGAAATATATGGATCGCCGTATACAGGAACAGTCAACAGATCTCACACAGCAGCAGAATATCATTTGGCAGCAACAGCAGCAACGCGAACCGACTTTCAGGAGGGGAATCATGGAAGAGAGGGAAGGAAAGAAGGATAAACAATAATTCATTAGGAAGGGTTTCACGATAGATGAAAATCATCGTCCGTAGATATGACGATCTCTTTCTCATCGCCAGTTCTCTTCACAAATAGGATACCATTCCGTGTAAATACTCCTCGCAGCCTCCCATCCTTCTTCAGTTGTAGTGCCTTGGATCGTAGTTTTCTGACGTTGGGTCCCAAATTTTCGTTGATATATATTCGTTTGGCAACCGAAAAACCGATATCAGAGAGCGACAGTGAACGTGAGCGAAGATACCGAGAGTAGAAGTCGTTACGCTGGACAGTGATGGCAAATTGTATCAGGATCGTATACACGCTTCCAGCCGTTAGCATTCCCTTGAAGAGTCTACGGATATCGACGAGCGGATAATTTGTCTCAGTATAGCCGAACGTTTTGCACCATGTGTGAAAATATGATAACAAGTTTTCTCCGTCCACATACGGGACTCCGCTCACCACAAGATCGTTTATTCGAGCAGATCTATCCAATGCCAGCGATGTTTCCTTCTTTGCGGCATCGATTGACGAAGTTAACTTGTCAAATGTGCGGTTGTTCTCATCTCGCAGCTTCTCAATATCCGAAGTAATTTCTTTTCGCAATTTGCTCATCTGTGTTGTAAGCGACGACAGGGAATCTCCGAGCTTTTTGAAGTCTTCCTTCACTGTACGTTGATAACTGGCTAGTTGTGATTGCATAAGATTGGCAAGGTCTGCTACAGTCATATCGGCTTCAGTACTCCTACCACCAGATCGTGCTAGGTCACTCCGTAGACGCATTTGACTATCTTTTTCAGTCATGTTGGTATCGATGGCGCACACAACTTAGATAACTGTTCGAATCTTTGTCTCTTTGTACCCCACACAATTGTCGTTCTGCGGTTGCACAAATAAAGAAAATGATCTTTTACACGGTAACTACCGTATATATTTGCATGAAACGACACGACACGAATTGGTACACTAAATCGGTGAATTGGTCAGCATTCGGCGATTTTACAGTTGGGAAAAATAGCTTGTTTCACTGTTTGTACCGAGACGGAATATTTTTACGTGCACTTCATTCTACTACGCACACACAACACATTACTACTTCTTTGCTGACGATTTTTTTTTCCCCTGTTGGATGTGAACCACTGCGTCCATTATTCTGAACTATTGTGGTATATCCCATTTTTTTGTACTCCGCTTCAAGCTTACCTACTGCTTATTGATGAAGAAGTAGACTGAAAGCTATAGCGAGATAAGTGCCAATCAGGAATACTCTGTTTGATAAATTTTATAATCCTGATCGGCGACGCAGACCAAATTTCCTTGGGCTCCAAAATAGCCTTATCAAGGTATTGAAGTCTGTGTCTAGTTAGAGCTCCACAATTACAGAGCAAATGTTCCGAGGTTTCGCTTTCGGTATTACAAAAACGACAAATATCATCTTGCACTAAACCTATGTTTTTGAGATGGTATTTGCTCGGACAGTGTCCTGTTATAAGGCCTGTGATTGTGCCTAAGTCTTTCTTATTAAGACTCAGCAATTGTTGAGTAATTTTAATACTAGGCGTGATGAATTTTTTTGACTGGTTATGTTGTACCGCCAACCAGTTGGCTAACACTTCCCGGTCTTCCCAGTTCTTCAGCTTACCTTTCAACACACAGTCAGATATTCCACAGAATGGTTCTGGACCAGTGAAAGGTGAGCTTGAGCCGTTCCTGGCAAGTTCATCTGCTCGCTCGTTTCCCTCTATTCCACAATCCAGTACAGCTGTACCGAACTTATCCGACTTAGTTGCCGTAAGAGGAGAATGCATTCCCAGACAATTTTTGAGGAGCATTTAAAAGCGTTTAGAGCTTTAAGTGCCGCTTGACTGTCTGAGAATATGCAGATGTTAGCATGTCTATATTTTCTTTTAAGGCAGACATTTGAGCATTCTATTATCGCAGCTATTTCAGCTTGAAAAACTGTTGGCCAGTTTCCCATAGCTACAGTTTAGGTTGTAGTGATTGGACATAAGCCGAGATATCACGCGAATGAAATCACGACCTACATTCAATCGCTTGAACCATGCCCTCGTCGAGACCTTAGGGATAATCGTGTGTAACCAACGACCGAACTCATCTTCACTCCACATGCGCTGCCAACTTACGAGCGTATACTGACGAGGAATGTGGAAAAATTCATTATAAGCAATTTGCCTTTCAAAAAGAGTGCCTTCTGAAGCGCCCACCTTAGCTAGCGAGTCCGCTTTCTCATTCCCCGGAATCGAGCAATGAGAGGGAACCCATGCTAAGGTAATCTTGAATAATTTTTCGACCAAAACACTCAATAGTTGTCTTATTCTTGTTAGGAAATAAGATGAGCGTTTATCAACTTTCATTGAGCGGATTGCCTCTATTGAGCTGAGACTGTCTGAAAAAATAAAATAGTGGTCGATGGGCAATGTTTCAATGATCCCTAATGCGTAATATATCGCACCCAGTTCAGCGACATACACGGAACAAGGATCTTTGAGTTTGAAAGAGGCACTGGAATTTTCATTGAAGATGCCGAAGCCAGTGGACCCGTTTATGAATGAACCGTCAGTAAAGAACATTTTATCAGATCCAACTTTCCCATATTCTGCCGAAAATATCGGCGGAATAGAATCGGAGCGTAGGTGATCTGGGATTCCATGGATTTTTTGTCGCATGGATAGATCAAAAATGACAGAGGAATTGCAGAAGTAAGGGAAGCAAACTTGGTTGGAGATGCCTGGTGAAGGGTGCACTTCATGGGTAAGGTACTCATGGTATAAAGACATAAAACTTGACTGAGGAGTCAGTTGGAGTAGATTTTCGAAGTTATCAATTACCAATGGATTCATGATCTTGCAACGGATGAGAAATCTGTAGGATAATTCTGTGAACCGAAGAGTAAGCGGGGGTACTCCTGCCAAAACTTCGAGACTCATCGTATGTGTCGAATGCAAACACCCCATGGCTATACGCAAGCAACGATATTGTATTCTCTCCAGCTTGAGAATATGAATCCTGGCAGCTGATCGTAAGAGTTTCTTAATAGATCGCATCAACGGATCTGGATAGAAGAAACGAAAGACTCTTTCCACTCGGTTTGTGTGCAAATCGCAGCAGTAATTTGCTCCACGGAGGCAAGTGTTTCTACAGTATACGATTCTCGGTATCTCGCCTCTCCGCTCAGTTTAGCTTGCCACAACCCGAATGTTACCGAATGTAAAATTGACTCTCCGAGTTGCCGGCGAGACGGGAGACGGGTGTGAAGCAAAACCGCACTCGTCATCAGCCACTCGTTTCGGTACCTGAAATCAGAGCAATGTAATGCTCAGATCATAAATGTTCGTCAGTAGTAAACCGGGGCTCTGGCAACCCTATCCCATCCAATGCAAATTGAGCGTAAGCAGCATAGAACAGGGCTCGCGCTTAGCGGGCTCACGTATTGTTTAATGTTTGGAGTCATATATGTTAATATTTGATTACGTTAGATAGTTTCCTTTGGCAAGCGATGTTTGGTTACTCATCCGGAAGCATTCTTGACGATTTACAATTAAAATCACAGCTGAAGAATCGCGCGGAGCACTTCATTTTTAATTTTAGGTTATGATTTCTATGCTCATGATTTTCTATGCTGGCTACTAAAAGGCGGCCATCTTAGCAATCCCTTGTAGTAAACAGTCCGAACAATATCTGATCCCCAGCTTCGCCAGCTGAGATTAGTCGTTTGTAGCGTGCCCTCACGATAAACCTTCAATCGTATGAGCAAAGCTTTGGGAGTGCAGACAGTAATAATTCCACTACCATATCGCTTTTGTGAGATTTTGGCAGCTCTCCGTTTATAGTGTTCTCTATGTGTGAGCATGAGTAAAACTTGCTGGTGACGTCAATACATCTGACTTGTGGTATATACTCCCATACCTCGCTTTACGGCCTAGATAGGTTCCACGAAACTTGGCCGCAAAGCGAAAAGCCGTATATGGAATCAATTATTATAATAAGAATTCATACGAATTCAGTTGGATCGGTTCCAAATTTATTAAATATGTAAAAAGGTTTATCATTCAAATTGATTTTAAAAAATATTTTCGCTTAAATCAAAAATACCTACATGACGAGTACATACTAATAGAAGAGGGCCGTAATATCGAAATGCCGTATAAAGAGCGGCCGTATAGCAAGGTATGGGTGTAACTATTCATTGATCGCTCGAGGCGATATTTTTCCATCACTGCTCATATGATATGACATAGTTAATTCACAGCTGCAACGAGTACCAAATTTTCTGTCTAGCAAATAAGAGAACACCATGTAAATATAAGTAAAAGTAAAGAGTGTAAAAAGTGGAACAATAAATATGAAATGAATTGAAAAAAGATACGTATGCAAATCATTGGCATTGGCTTTAGCAGAATAAATCATAAAGAAAACTAAGTTAAAAATATAAAACTAGGCGCAGTAAACACAGATAACAATGTAGAAACGCAAATTATACTGTATTATTTATAAAACCAATAATGCACACCCACGAGAAAGTGTTGATTCCCTCAAAAAACTATCCTATGCATAACATCAGCTCATTCGGACTTCATTTACTAGTTTCGCACAATCGTCGAAGTTTGAGTTTTTTGAAAACTCAAGGAAATCGGGGTTTTCGAAAAAAAAAATTTGATGCATGAAACGTCGAGATCTACTATCATCTCGAAAATATTATTTTGTCAAAAATCGACACTCTGGGACTCTGGTCGTTTAGGGTATCAATGAAAAACGTCATATCGTTTTTTCATACGGGACTTACAGCGAAATGTTGATTTGCACGATCAAAAACCCAATGCTCATTCGGACTTCATTTACTTTTGTCGCAGATCTCAAAATTCAAGTTTTCTTAAAATAGTCAAATCGCCCAAAAAAATTGGGGTTTTCAAAAAAAAAGTTGATGCCAAATGTCTTAAAATCGCATGAAACGTCCAGATTTACTGTTATCTCGAAAATAAAATTTTCGTAAAAAATTGACGTTTCAGATGGAAAACGACTAAGTGCAAAAAAGGCAATTTTTGACCAAAAAATTTTTTTTCGTAACAGTAAATCTCGACGTTTCATGCAATTTGAAAACATTTGGCATCATTTTTTTCGAAAATCCCAATTTACTTTACTCCCCCCTTGGGTTATTTTTCAGTTTTCAAAAACTCAAACTTTGACTCAAGGTGGAGGTGGGGGTAAAACGGACATGTTAAGAAGAACTTCAATCATATCTTTGGAAACTCATATTTCCCAAAACTTTGATGCAGTTTCTTGCAATTCAATATACTTTTTTCTACCTATATGGCCAAACATTTTACAAAAAAGTATTTTACAATGTTTTTACTGACATTAAAACAGACCGAAAAGTACAACTTTTTATTCGATGCGGGTAATATGGACATATAGTGGGGGTAATATGGACAGGTTTGTAATATATGAAGCGTATTGGTTTATCGATCACGAGAGGAATAATTTTATTCAACCAACGTCTGAACTCATCACGAATGTCCGTTAATTGATGAAAAATCGATTTAATCCACCTAGAAGTAATATCGTGCTTTCCAGCAGTATAAACGGACAGACCCTCTACTATTTTGCTTTTGGTTCCAGTCAGCTTCTAAACAGTCCACATTTGGCAATTTGATTTCCATTTATAGACGCAGAGCATTCCTTAAGAATAGATTAAAGAGACTTTTCACAGTCCACCTAACTTCCACTGGCAACTGTTCGTTTTACCCCACCAGTACAATTATTTCAATAATTTAAATTTTCCACTCAAAAATGAATTTACTTTTCCGTACATACCTAATATCGCTTCTCTGTTAACTTACGAACCGAAATATAACCATCAGCGAATTCAATTTTGATATTAAACCACTCAAAATGCTTAATATCGAAGCAGCTAAAATTACATCCACACGCGGAATCATGCATGATTTCCGGTTTTTGTTTTCTTTTTCCACTTTTGATCGGTATTCATTGCCATAGGGTGGCTTAAATATTATAGAATAACATGTAGAAGGTGTTCTCATTAACAGAAATCTGAAATTCATAATTTAACTATACAAATCAACCACCTGTCCTTATTACCCCCACTGTAGATTTATTTGGAATGGTAAAGATTTTTTCGTTATTTTTGGTACAGATTCTGTACGGTACAGATTTCAGATTTTTGTCAAAAAGTACATATTGGTACAGATTTTTTCCATGTGTGAAAATTCTTACATTTGTACAGAAAACCATAAGATACATGACGACTTCTTCGCTGCATTATCGCTTGGTTCTGCTTATCATAGAAACATTTTTTTTTTGGCAGACTTATCTCACTTCTTAACTAGGCGAACCTAGCCAGAATTTTCACCTGCCCCCGGGCTTCTGAATGCCAAAGGGGGACTAGGCTCTGCGGAATGCACGTATCTGCATGCTCGTGCTGTTTTAGTCCTGACCGAGGAATTGTCGGACAATCGCGCAGGTGCTAAGGATGACCGACTTTTGGATGCCGGCCAATTCCTTCTCGATGTTCAACACCTTTAGCGCTTCCAGAAGTGTCTTCGGGATAATTCCAGTTCCAGAGAGAACGACTGGAACAATTCTTGGGACCTCCCTTAGCCCCCACAGTTCCTTGAGCTCCACGGCCAATGGTCGGTACTTGCAGATTTTGCGACCGTGGGTCTCCTCCAGATTCTGGTTCAGTGGAATAGCGACATCGATGATGGTGACTTTGCGGTCGCTCTTGTCGTAAACCATTATATCTGGCCGGTTGTGGTGGATCGAGAGGTCGGTCAGAACAGTGCGATCCCAGTACAGCTTGAAACGGTCATTTTCCAGGACAGGTGCAGGCAGGTACCGGTAGTTTGGTACGTTGTCTTCCAGTAGAGCACATTGGAGCGCCAGTTGTCGATGAACAATACGGGCCACGTTGTTGTGGCGCTCGGTGTAGGCTGCGTTGGCCAAAACGGGACAGCCTCCCATAATGTGCTCTATGTTTTCACCTGGTTGATGGCACATCCGGCAAATGTCATCAACGTCTTGATGCCAGACGTACCGCCTGCAGTTTCTCGTCGGCATTATCCTGTCCTGGATGGCTATCATGTCGGCTTCTACTACTAAAGAGAGTTCACCACGCGTTAGCCACAGATTAGATGCGGCCTTGTCGACGTGTGGCCGGTCCAGTTGATGGGGGTGGGCACCATGCACTGCCTTCTGCTTCCAAGCTGCAATCTTCTCCTCCACTGTCTGCAGATTGCAGTTGAGTTGGTACTCCGCTTGCGCCAAGTGCAGAGCGCTGTATCCTCTGTCGGCGGCGCAGACAGCCCGGTATAGCGCGTTTTGGTTGGCGCGTTCTGCGAAGTACTCGCGCAGTTGTCGTACCTGGGCAACACACAGTGCAGAAATGTCGACGATTCCAAGTCCCCCTTCTTTGCGTGGTAGTGAAACTCTCTCCAGTGCCGATTGAGGATGGTGCATTCCGGCCTCTTTGAATGCTTTCCTCATCCTCCTCTCAAGGTCCTCTAGGTTAGTTTTGCTCCATTTGACTACACCAAAACTGAAGGTCAGCAGGGGAACCGCGAATGTGTTGATCGCGCGTACCTTGTTCCCCGCGTTAAGGAAAGTCCTCAGGACACAGTTCACTCGACTCAAGAACTTGTCTCGCAGCTCCGTCTTGATGTCGGAGTGGCGAATCCCGGTGAGCTGTCGGAATCCAAGATATTTATAGGATTCGCCACGAACCATGTCTCTTATAAACTCGCCGTCATAGACCTCGTAGCCTCCGGATTCGGTAAGTTGTCCTTTCAGCAGGTGGACACAGCGACACTTGTCGAGGCCGAACTCCATACAGATGTCCCTGCTTATGTCTTCGACAACCCGGATAGCTACACCTAGACGCTGACGTGAATCAGCGTAGACCTTGAGATCGTCCATGTAAAAGGTATGGGTCACTTCTTCGTGGGCGCCGTCGCCATACCTTATTTTATAGCCATGACCGTTTCTATTGAGCGTCCTACTGAGGGGGTTCAGTGCCAGACAAAACCAAAGCGGGCTGAAAGAGTCGCCTTGGAATATCCCCCTCTTTATCTGCAGCGTTCTAGACTGCAACACATTTTCCCCATCACTGAGGTGCAGAGACGTACTCCACTGCCTCATCGCATGCTGCAGGAACCTAACGACGACGGGATCAATTTTGTAGAGCTCCAATACCCGGACGAGAAACGAGTGAGGTATGGAGTCATAAGCCTTCCTGTAATCGATGTAGGCCATACTTAGGTTCCGCTGGTTATATACCGCCTGGCCGACTATGGCTGCCTCGATGATGGCCTGGTCTTTGCAGCCATGCGTATTTTTCCTGCATCCTTTCTGCTCTTCTGCGATGATGTGATGCTGTTCGCAGTGAGCAGAAACTTTGGCGGTAATTATGCTGCTCAGTATTTTGTACAGACTCGATAGGCACGTTATCGGTCTGTACTTTGATGGGTTCAATGTGTTGCTGTCTTTCGGGAGGAGGAAGGTGACGCCACGGGTGGCGAATTCAGGAAGGTTGTGTGGGTCACGTAGCACCTTGTTGAAGCACTCAGCTATCTTTGGATGTGCGACGGTCAGCTTCTTGTGCCAAAAGTTCTGGACACCATCGGGGCCCGGTGCTGCCCAGTTCCTCAGGTACCGCGAGGCTTCGCGGACATCGTTCTCTCCGACGATGATAGCTGGCATCTCTCCAATTTCACCACAACTCTCCTCCTCCCGTCTTAACCACATTTGCCCGTCGCGATGTTCTACTGGGGTCTCCCAAATACCAGCCCAGAAGTTCGTCACATCGCTAATATCTGGCAAACCTTCGCGGTAGTCGGGCTTCTCGTCGCTAATGTGGTCGTAGAACGCTTTCTCGTTATCTCTGAACATCCGATTTTGTTCCTGGCGCTTTGCAGAGTCAGAGTAACGTTTCAGCCGTTTTGTAAGGACGCTCAATTGCTGTACCAGTGTGTCGAGTTTTTCCGTCAGCTGGTGAGCTCCCAGCTGGCGAAGTTCAGTAGGCCGCACGATCACAGCAACTTGGCGACATAATTTCGCCGATCTGCTGCCTCTTTTGTACGCCATCAGTCTTCCAATTGCGGCGCGCTTGTTTAGGATCCGTTGCTCCAATCTCCTTCGCCATGGAGGCTCACGCCTTTCACGGAGATGTTGGAGCAGTCCGCCTCTTGGCCTAATACGGTATCCTAAACTTTTGGCGGTCGCCACAGCAGCACAGTAAACTTTCAGTTGCAGCTCCTCCATGTTCTCAGCATCAACCAAGTGCAGCGGAAGAACGTGCTCGTTCATGAGCTTTACTGCACTTGTCAGCCTGCGGGAATGCTGCAACTTCGGGATCCTGGGGCGCGACAAAGGGTCCGTGTCGCGGAACTGTGAGATCGCCTCGTCGTAATGGAAGACCAGATCGCGTAGTAGTTGTTGATCTGGCTGTGGATCTTCCGGCTCAGGGGGTTGTTGTACTGTGGCCTCCACTGGTGCTGATTCGCGTGCCCCACTCGCGAATGAATTGCTCAGCCGTACTGAACTTCGTCTCGACACATCGCTTGCTCTGCTTGTTCTGGAGCTTAGTTCTCTCTGCACCTGCTGCTTGATCTCGTCGACTTGCGTTTGGGAGAGCATATTGTTGCGTACAATCGCTCTACGCCTCGCGTTCATCGCGTTTTGGTCAAGCCTCCCGACGAACTCTGGATACGCTTCCTCGAACATTGCGAGTATTCGAGGGCGACCGCTCATGTCCGTCTCCAAAGCAGTGCAGATGTAATAGGCGCGGATCACGAATTCATTCATTTCATGTGTCCACATGATCCGTCGCCTAGTAGTACCCACAAGTGTGGACGACTGTCGTCTGACAGTCGCAACACGCCTCGTAGGCGCAGCGTTTCGTTGGTGATGTCGATGGCTGCTGTTTCCGTGTGGCGGTAGCTCTTCGGGTTGAACCCGGCTGGTGGCCCGCTCTTGCACATCGCCCTCCAGCCGCTGGCCGCTCGCTCTTACGCCCGTTCCAGGACCAGCTCCAGTTCGGGGACCCTCCTCGGGCGATCGCATTCTGAGTATTCTTCGTGAACGTAGCTCCATTTTCTGGGTGTATCTCCTTTGCCCGGGAGACAGCGGGTTGGCAAGGCCTCCATGACCCGGGAGGCCTTCCCCGGGAGAGATATAGCGCTCTGACTCGCTCGCACCCCCTCACTTAGCCACTTTCGACACCCGTTCTCGGAGCCAAGACCAGGTGTGTGTTTCCAGTTCACGCCCGATCTAAAAATGTCGTCATATGATCTTCGTGGAGGCGTGAGATAGGAACATTTGAGACCAACAGGTAGGCTCCTACCCTAGTGTTGATCCCCATTTGAGAACCATTTTTTTTTTTTTTTTTTTTTTTTATCTCATTTATTTATTTATTAGGCTCATTAGCATTTTAGCTGTAACAGAGCCGGGTTTTAATCGTGTACATGTACATATGTTTTTATGTTTCTATAAATTGTAAATTACACAGTCGTTAGTAGTAGCCATATAGGCGTTAAGTTTTTTCTGTTCCATTACATTATGGTAAATTACACAGTAGTAGCCTTTTAGGCGTAAGGGTATTCTTTCTGTTCATCCATTGTTCAGCAGACCGGACAGCGGAGACAGTTGATATTGATCATTGTTGAGTTATTTATAGAACAGCAGCCCGATGTTTCTTGCAGAGCAGAGCAGTTGTATGGATGAATCGATCTTATTTCGACCGTGGATCGATTTCCATCGCTGATGATGGTTGCGTGGACGTAGTTATTCTATAACAACACAAAGATGGTCAATTGAGGGCCCTGAGTTTGAACTCACGATCGATCGCTTGGTAAGCGAACGCGTAACCAAGTGGCTACGAAGACCCCCATAGAAACATTTAAAATGCAATGATTGATCAGCTTCATAAGGACGGAATTCCTCACATGAATCGTCTGAAAGGATTCGCGTCGGACGGTGCGACGTATGTTTTGCCCCAGATCAATAGATTAAATCGTTTGTTCCAGGCTGAAAAACCTGAATTCACGATGCTACATCAAGAACTAAAAGATTTTTATTTAATCACTAGCTGACCCGGCAAACTTCGTCCCGCCCAAAATTTGTGTTTTGTTATCAATACCTTCTAACATCAACGTTTTCTTACTTACTTACTTAGATACAATTTTCGTTGAAGATTTTTCAACCACTTGAAAATAACATGTGTGTTCGTTACATGGAATAAATGTTTTATACAGAAAATATGATAGAATAAAGACAGCCCTAAATCGGACAATTCCTTCCTCGAGTTCTCCTCTTATCAACACATTCGTCGATACATTTTTATTGGTATAGATAGATACCAATGATAGTTATAGTTATATATCATTATATATATATATATATATATATATATATATATATATATATATATATATATATATATATATAGATCTTACATTGTTACATTGAATAGCGGCATGAACTTCCATGTTGGAATAGCAGCAGTAGAAATTATCAGAAAAATGGACAGCGAAAGACAAATCATTTCAAAGGATATTTGTCGCAGTTTTTTCGTGGAGCTGATCAAGCATACGGGAAATAGCTCAAGGCTGCGGCAATGTTAAATCCCAGAAACTTTTCCAATTCGACAAGCATTAACGTTGTGTTAGAAGCGTTTCAAGGATTCTACAATGGGAATGTACAATTTTAGTTTTTTTTAGAGTACGGAGATTTAATTCCGTACCCTAAATATAAAATTACTTCGTAAGGAAATGACAGTTTCAGAAAACAAACATGTGCAGGGTTGTTAGATAAAAATTGTGTAGCACGGTACTGATTTCGACATATGGAAGCCCCTCGTTTCTTAAATTTGAAGTCAGATCCCACACAATCTCGTATGTGTGGATCTGAGTTCCTCTCTTCTGGATTTGTTTGAATGAATGGCAGCGAGAGCCTCTCCGCTTTGAATATTTGAGCGACTAGCCATAATGGGTGCTGAATGGGATCCGGCGGCTGAGTTTAGCGAAGACACTCACTGACCAATACGTATTTAGAAGACTCATGCTTTCCTTTTTTTGTTAACACACTTTCCCCCAAAAAAAGCAGAGTCTTTCGGCGGGTTTCTTGTTCTTGAAACCCCAAACCCGGCGAACTCGATTTGGACTGTATTCGGGAGCGTAAAAACCGCGAATGTGGGAAAAACGAGACGGGTACAACCACAAAGAACTTCGGGTTAAGACTGTGGAATTATTAACATCGTTAATAATTACGTAGTTCCGGTTCTAAAGAATGTCGGGCTGATCTGAGGATCAAATCAGATACTCGCCCATTTCAACTTTGGCCGTGGACGAGGCGAAAGCGGTGTAGTTTGTGTCTAAATCGCGAGTTTGAAACCGGAAGGTATTGTTGGTGCTAGGTGCACGTTAGTTAGTGTGTTAAGAGTTTTTTTTCTATTTGTAGAGTGAATTAGGTTATTCAAATAATTGTAACAAGAAATACCCTCCAGTGCATCCGTCAAACGATAAATAGGTAAGCTCTATATTCAAATGTGGGAGTGGCGCTTAAGCCGACCGCTTATCTGCGCAAAATCCCCGGTCGCGACGAACCCGCTCGCCTCTCGGGCGTTGCGGGTTACATTTGGCGCCCAACGTGGTTTTTGGCACGACATTTACGGTCATTTGAAAAATTATTTTGGGAAATTTATTTTGGAAAATTATATTGATTTTTCCAGTTTTTCGGGAAAATTTGTTTTCGGTGAAAATAATTATTTTTGTAGTATAGAAATTTAATATTTAATATCGGTGTAATATTGAATTATAAATTTTGTTTATTTTTTTATTAAGATTTCTTTCAACGATTATACATTTTTTAAATTAGTTATAAAAGGGTCTTCAAGTGAATTATACAAACATCTCGCATCTAGTCGTCATGGCACATTCATCATTCCTCGCCATCTATATGAAACGATATCGGGCAATTTGTTTTTCTATTTGATCACTTCTAAGTTTTTTTTTTCTTTAGAACATTGACATTTTTTCGGCATTTTTCAAGCACTGTATTTTTGACATCTTTTTGAAGATTTAAACAATCCGTCACCTATCAGCTGCATCATTTTTACCCTGAAAATAAATTGATTATCGAATATTAGTGGTATTATTTGAACGATTCAAGATGGAATTCCCTTGTACTGAGCATCTCAGCTTGGAGGAAATTGATTACGAACTACGTATTCGGAATCAACTCGATGAGAATATGGTTGGTCTAGACCTTTCAGGGAAGCAACGGCGTTTGAGAAAGCTTTTCAAATCGGATGCGAAGTCAGGACGCAAATACTCTTCGTCCATCAATATCCGAGATGAACTCAATGTCCTCGAAAAAAATGTGGCGGCGATTGGAAGGGAAGTCAAACAGAAAGGGTTTGAGCCGTATCAGAAATCCAAGTTGATACATTACAGGTATAGAACAGAAAGATGTACGGTTATCAATGAAGGGGAACAGCTGCTGAAAGATGGAGTGTTGCGTTGTTTAAGTAAAATGATTAAAGAATATGATGCGAATAAAGTATCAGGTAAAGCGGAAAATGATAGTACGAATGTCAATGCGATGTTAGAGGTAGAGTGTCCGAGAGAGTCGGATTCGCGAAGAACTAAAATTGAAGTAAATAATGAAACAAAAATGCTACAAGAAATAGCTGAATTACGCGAAAAGGTCGCATATCTGGAGAGAACATTAGGAGATCTTATATCAAATCTGACGATGAAAGAGGCAACTAAGAAAAACAATGTTTCAAAACAGAATGATGAGGGAAACACATCCAACCAACTTTGTCAGGAAAGTGCCGAAAGCAGTAAGGAAGAGGATGAAATAGATCCATGTCAAAATAGATTATCAAAGGAAAAAAGAATTAGAGGAAATGTTGACGCAGATGATTCGGATTCTTCAATAAAATCCCAGTTTTCCAATATAAGTAAAGCTAGACAACGAAGAAGAAAACGACACTACTTCGAGGATAATAGAGATAACATAAGAGACAGAATAGAGAAATGGAAGTTAAGGTTCTCAGGCCATCCTAGAACATTGAGCGTTGAATGTTTTTTGTATCATTTGGAGAAAATTGCGTATAGAGAGGACGTGCCTGCTAAGGATATTCTGAAAAGAATTCATGTACTGTTGGATGGATCAGCGCTAGAATGGTTCTTCACGTACGTAGACGAGTTGAATGATTGGGATTCGTTTGAACGTCGGATTAGGAATCGTTTCGGTAACCCTAATTACGATCAAGCAATCCGTCAGAATATATTCGACCGAAAGCAGCGTCGAGATGAAACATTCGTTGCATTTGTGGAGGGAATTGAACAGCTCAATAAAATGCTGTCAAAACCACTTTCAAAGCGACGAAAATTCGAAATTATTTTCGATAATATGAGACAACATTATCGTTCAAGGATCTCTATTATTGATGTGAATGATCTGGACCATTTGATGGACCTGAATTATCGAATCGATGCAACTGATTCTGCCCTCCAAAAGGCATGGGAAAGTTCCACTCTAAAACCAATCCATTGCATTGAGACGATGGAAAGCAGAAATGAAGAAGCCAATTGGATAGTAGATAGAAGAAGAACGAGAAATTCTAGTACCACAAAGACCTGTTGGAATTGTCAACAACAGGGGCATTGTTGGAGGAACTGTAATGAACGGAAATTAATTTTCTGTTATGGTTGCGGAAATATGGGCAGAACGACACGAAGCTGTGAACGTTGTACTGTTCATAATAGAAATGAGAGAAATCTGGACAATAATGTGTTGACACAAGGCAGAAGACGTGATAGATAGGCATCCTTCTCTGTTCGCCTCTCCATAATCCTTCTTCCTATGTGTATATTCGTGTGTATATGTTTGAAGTTCAAGCTATGTACCTTTCATGAAGGAACTAATAACAAAAAACACACCTATGTGGAAAGTCCTACGTCGAATCCCATCGATTGTGGAATCGTTGATTCTTTGGAAGATTGCTTGAAGTCTGAGTTGAGAGCTCACAATGATCCGGGAAAAGTAGCAAAGTTCACGAAGAAAATGAACGAGTCGGAGCTATGACCTGTGCAAAGTAGCGGTCATGGTACCGTGAAGCGTAAAGCGAGCACTGATGATGACTTTCGAAATTATCAGTAGTGGACTTTGTGAAGAAACGAAGAGTAGAGCGCCTCAGCACTAGAGAGCAGTCCGAAGAAGAAGAGACTTGATAAACCTCTCGATTGGTTGATTCCGTAGAATCAAGTTATTTTGAAAGCTATGTATCCGAAGTGACGACTAACGGGAATCCCAACGAAAAGACCAGACAAGAGTTCCACCTTCGGAACCGAGTCAAGTGGAAGACGCGACTCGGGTTGTAAATACTTGTATAAATTAGTAGTAGATTAATTTATTAGTTTTTCCTAGTTCCCTAACCCTTATTTTCTAGTGTTAGTCTTATATCTAGTTAGGTTAGTTAGTTAATTTATTTAAAAATATAGTCACTCACGGTTATTTCTTTGTTTGTGTCCCATATTTTTTTCGCTTGTTTTTGTTCTCTCGTTATTTTTCCGTTCCAGTTTATTTTTTGTTTTTGTTCGAAGAAATTCTCTCGGTTTAGTTTATTATGTTTTCGTCACTTTAGTTCCTAAAATAATATGTAAAAATTAATAAATATTTAGATTTAATAAGTTACTTGTTATTATTATCGTTGTGGTTCCGGTTCGTCACTGTCCTCCAGCTCGCATCCTTTGTCCCATCCTGTAGAATAGTCCCGAATCAGTGTCCTGTCCCAGATGCTCCCGTTGATGTGATGTATTTTTCAGTTGTTGTCCATAGCTGCTGCCAACCTTTCCCGTTTTCCATTTGCTTTTCTTGGATTAATTTCTCGAATATCCTTGTTAAGTCCTCTGTTTCCTCCAGTTGTTGTCGAGAATTGTCCTGTCCTAGCCCTTTCCAGTGTTTTGGTCCCCATCCTAGTCGTCCTCGTCCTTCGTTCGGTCGTTTCCCCAGCAACATTCCAGTCCAATCGATGATGCTGCTCCCCTTGTCGAACCTAATCTGAAAAAAAAGAGAAGAGAAAAAAGCTTAACATCGTAAAATTGGAACGACTCACCATTTCTACTTTCCTTTTTCATTATCGTCCTTATCGCTCACAAGGTGTTTTCTTCATAAACACGGAATCGTCCGTGTGAAACACATAAATTAAAAAAATTACTTCACTGACCATCGCTCCGGTTTATTTACTTCTCAAACACTGTTTAGTTGGCAATAGCTTGAGTGAATTGTGTGAATGTATTGGGAGGATGAGTGTACGTCGCTTGGAAGCGAGGGGTGCATGAATGTATGATTGGTTGATTATTTAGTTTTGTTTTGTGAAAAAGGTCATCTCATCGTTGGAGCATGCCAACGATGGAGGTTGACGAACTTTAAGATTTTTCTTCGGAGGAAGCACGCAATCTTTGGAGTTTTCCAAAGTAGTTTCCATATCCGAAGAAACTTCGGGCAAATTTAAGATGGATATTGTTTTCATTCCTTTTTACTCGGATAGAGTTCTGAGGGCGGAATGAACAATATCTATCGAG
Source organism: Toxorhynchites rutilus septentrionalis (assembly GCF_029784135.1). NCBI lineage: Eukaryota > Metazoa > Arthropoda > Insecta > Diptera > Culicidae > Toxorhynchites > Toxorhynchites rutilus. The sequence goes on from NC_073746.1 coordinate 32,598,342, forward strand.
TTATTTTTTTCGACGTAGGTCGATAGTACGTTTTTTGCATCTCCAGAAATACTTCTATTAATGAGAAGTGGAGTATGTAAAGACTTTAGTTATAGTTTTGGGTAATTTTGAGTATTTTTTTTTTCATTTAAGTGTGGGTAAGATTGTCAGCTAATAGTAGCTCTTAAAGGTCAGATCGATTGATGTTTTTTTTTTCGAGCTTTTCTTGTTCCTCAGTTCAGTAGTTTTCTGTTAGTTAGGTCTCTGTAATACCAGTAATTTTTTATTGGCGTTTAGAGTTAACCTTTGCAGTGGTCCACACGACATTTCGCTGGAGACCGGAGCTGCAAAGCGTTGATGGTCAGTTACAGACTGATCAATTGATCTGATACTGGAAATAGAGGATGAGTCAATTCAGTTTGACGATGACCACATATGACCCCGAAAATGTTACTGAACAATTCTGCAAAGGGAGACTCTATTTTCGCCTTCGAAAATTTGATTGGTTCAGGCCAATCAAATTTTCGAAAATTAAGCAGGGAATGATGTAGCACGGTACTGATTTCGACATATGGAAGCCCCTCGTTTCTTAAATTTGAAGTCAGATCCCACACAATCTCGTATGTGTGGATCTGAGTTCCTCTCTTCTGGATTTGTTTGGATGAATGGCAGAGCGAGAGCCTCTCCGCTTTGAATATTTGAGCGACTAGCCATAATGGGTGCTGAATGGGATCCGGCGGCTGAGTTTAGCGAAGACACTCACTGACCAATACGTATTTAGAAGACTCATGCTTTCCTTTTTTTGTTAACACACTTTCCCCCAAAAAAAGCAGAGTCTTTCGGCGGGTTTCTTGTTCTTGAAACCCCAAACCCGGCGAACTCGATTTGGACTGTATTCGGGAGCGTAAAAACCGCGAATGTGGGAAAAACGAGACGGGTACAACCACAAAGAACTTCGGGTTAAGACTGTGGAATTATTAACATCGTTAATAATTACGTAGTTCCGGTTCTAAAGAATGTCGGGCTGATCTGAGGATCAAATCAGATACTCGCCCATTTCAACTTTGGCCGTGGACGAGGCGAAAGCGGTGTAGTTTGTGTCTAAATCGCGAGTTTGAAACCGGAAGGTATTGTTGGTGCTAGGTGCACGTTAGTTAGTGTGTTAAGAGTTTTTTTTTCTATTTGTAGAGTGAATTAGGTTATTCAAATAATTGTAACAAGAAATACCCTCCAGTGCATCCGTCAAACGATAAATAGGTAAGCTCTATATTCAAATGTGGGAGTGGCGCTTAAGCCGACCGCTTATCTGCGCAAAATCCCCGGTCGCGACGAACCCGCTCGCCTCTCGGGCGTTGCGGGTTACAATTGGATGTCTAAAAAAACTGACGGTTCGCTCGCATTTGGCGCTGTCTTGTTTATAACGTTCTCACTATGCCTCACTTCTCGGCAGCTATGGAGCAATTTTTTTTTCTGAATATAATCAAAACAAAAATAAGCTTCGAAATTGGTTCAGCAATGATACGATGAGATCACCATCAAAAAAATTTATCAAACATGAGATCAAAAGATTTTATCGTGATAGACATCGTGATAGCAACTCGAAAGTTTTAATAAATGATAGTATGCAATCTAGATTCAGAAAAACTATATATAAGCATCATCAAACACACGTATGACTTGCAGATTTTCTTACGCATGGGTTGTTACAGTCGTATCAGTACAACCAAATAAATCATAAAAAAGTTTTCCGTAATCACTTGAATTGTATGATGTGTATACATGGTTTTATTATTATTATTTATTCATTAACAAGTAACATCAGACATTTTCGTCTTTTAATAATTGTTACAAATGGTTTTTGCGTAGAATTGGTTTCACGATTTCTAAATTTCTAAATTAAAGTAATTTTGTTTCATCATATAAATAATCATGATATATTTGTTCAGTTAAAGTACTCAACACATCTCCTCCTAAATGCTACAAGAGAATTTTCCAATGTTAAATCGTTGGGTAGTAAATTCCATTCAGTCACGCCTCTAACGAAGAAAGATTTTCCATATCTAGAGGTGTTGAATCGGGGCAATTTGTATTTTCTCGATCTCCTGCTTCTGAAAGATTTTAATATGTTGAACAAGTAACCAGGTTGTTTATTGTTAACCAGATTGAAGAGAAATAAGCAGCTTCTCATTTGGCCAAACTTGGCGAAGGGACAGCTAATTAGTCGATATTGCAGATGTGAAACACTTGAAAATCTACTCAAGTTGAAAACGTAGCGAACACAACTGTTGAGTGCAACTCGTAATCTAGACAAAGCAAAGGACGAAACATCTAAAAGAAGGAAGTCACACGCAATGAAATGAGAAAACAGTAAGCTTTTGAACTATTTTATCTTGATATCCTCGCTAAGTAAAGAACAAGCAAGGTTAAGTATTTTCAACCCAGCAAATATTTTGCCACATTGCCTCAGAATAAACTTATCAAAGGAAAAAATTTCTTGGGTCGTCACTACAATACTGGTGGCTTGCTCTTCGAGTTCAATAGTTGTATTGTTAAAAAGTAAATTTGGTTTTATCCAATTATTAACTCTGTTGTTATTAATAAAAACAGCATTCGTTTTTTTCATATTAATAGTTAACCTGTTTTTATAGGACCATTCATAGACTCTGGCTAAATCAGAATTCATTTTCTCCGAAATATCGGTAGCTTCGGTACCATCAAGGTATAGTTGCACATCGTCAGCAAAAAGATGGATTTTACAATGTTCCAGTACATTAGGCAAATCATTTATGTACAGGGAAAAAAGGATTGGACGAAGAATAGAACCCTGTGGAACTCCAGACGAAATAGGAATGAAGGTTAAGAATAGTCCATTGTTGTACACGGTTTGCGTTCGACCTTTTAAATATGATTGGATTAGGGTTGTAGCGTAATTTGAGATGTTAAAATCGAGACGAAGTTTTCTGCACATAATTTCGTGAGAAATACTGTCAAATGCTTTTGAATAGTCCAGAAGTATCAAAACTACAGGATTGCCATTATCTAGAGCAACACTAATGTCATCGAAGACTTTCAACATTGCGGTTTCCGCACTGTGCTTTGGGCGATAACCCGATTGATGATTATTGAGAAGTTTGTAACGCTGAACATATTGACATATTTGGAACTTCAACAAACGTTCGAAAACTTTGGATAAAGCACTCAGAATACTTATCGGTCGTTGGTTTTCGATTGTGTTACAGGAGGATTTCTTTTTAATGGGAATAATTTTTGACTGTTTCCATTGATCAGGAAAATTGTATGATAATATGATTGAATTAAAAATGTGGGTGACTGGTTTCACGACTAGTGGACATATTAATTTCAAAAACTTCAATGGAAGTAAGTCAAGTCCAACTGCATTTGATTTTACATGATACATTGCATTTAATACATCGACCTCGCTGACACTATTAAATTTAAATTCGTTCTCGAAGTTCTGCTGCTCATTTCGACTTTCAATATAATTTTCATTCGATGTATTGGGGAGACTGAAAATTCTAGCAAAACAAACATTGATTTCATCAGGACTGAAACCGTTAATAGAACAGGATTTCGCTTTACCAACACCCATTGATTTTAATCTTTTCCATAATTGCTGTACTGGTAATTTAGAATCAATATGCAACGTGAAACAATGTTTCTTCGTATCGCGGATAAGTTTGTTAACTTCATTGCGTAGCCGTTTAAATAATCTACGATCATCGATGAGCTTCGAGTTTTTCCAGACATTGTAAGCCAGGTCGCGATCAATCATTGCTCTCATTATTGTACGATTAAACCAGGATTTGTTCATCTTACGTGATTTAACTGTGCGGGTGGGGATAAAAACATCGTGAAGAACTGTCATTGTAGAGTTAAAAAACTCTAAGAGGTGGTTCGAATCAGTTGATTGATAAAAACGGGACCATTCAAGTTGATTATAAGCATTGAACAAACCTTCCACGTCCATGGAGTTGTAATCACGAAAAGAAATATATTTGTCACACAGGTCCATATCGAAATCGAGTGAGGCAAATATGAGATCATGATTAGAAAACACCGGCACATGTATCTGGTTAAATCTCAATACTTTCGATTCATCGTTAAAGAGAATCAAATCTAACTGAGAAGATCCATTTCTATGAAAAAAAGTGGGTTGATTCCCTAAGCTGAACATGTTGAAAGATGATAAGATAGACGTTAACTTGATAGTTCTTGTAGCTCTAACGGCAATAAGAATTGCATTAAAGTCGCCGAGTAAAAGAGTATGACAGTATTCAGGTCCTAAGTTCAGTAGAATATTATCAATTTCATCAGTGCAATCGACTTCAGGAGGATTATAAATACAAAAAAGGAGAATTTTACAACTTCGTACCGAAATTTCCATTGAATATTTACAGTATGTGATGAGTAGTGATTTTCTGATTTACAAATAACATGAAATTTAATTTCTTGTTTTAGAAAAATCATAACTCCACCTCCACCTAACTAGATTGTACCCGTCTATTGACAATATATTATTGTCAATACTTTTATTGAGCCAGGACTCAGTAATGCAAACAATATCGACCTTCGCTATCAAAAGTATGTGGCGCAGCTCATCGAGTTTGCTAAGCTTGCGACCACAAATACTCTAGCTGTTGAAAAAACATACTGAATGTTTTCTTTGAATCAATGCCGACTTCAGTACTACCCCGGCTAAACAATCATTCGATGAGACGTGAGTGTTGGAATTGTTAGCCATAGGCATGAGGGAATAAGAGATCATTTAGGAGGAAAATATAATTGAGTACTATACTAAAATATACATACCGAAAATTTTCTGAAACTTTATCCACTATGAGTTACTCAAAAAAACTGACAAATATCAAATCACCAACACAGCAACAATTCGGAACATCTCCCGTACTCTCCAGTATCCGGCTCCAACAGCAACAGCAACGGCAACGGCAAGGACAGCAGCAGGTTCGAAATCCATAAGTTTGAACTTTCAGGCGAGGAGACATGGGAAAATAAAAGGAAAGGAAGCATAGATGTAAACAAAAGCATGTAAGGATAGGTCAACAATGCACGATATCTTCCAGATCGCTCTCGGAAGAAATAGCAATTGCACGGTCGTTCACATTCTTCTTGACGTAAATGGTCCCATCTTTCGTGAATACTCTTGAAATTTGTCCATGTTTCTTCATCTTCAATGCTTTTGATCTCAATCCTCTCGATGCAAGTCCAAGATTTTCATTGATGAATATTCGCTGATTCACGGAAAATCCTATCTCCGACAATGACAGACTGCGAGAACGTAGATAACGTGAAAAAAAAATCGTTTCTCTGAACGGTTATAGCAAACTGAATCAACAACAGGCTGGCAGCTCCAGCTCTAGGAGTCCCTTTCGCAAGTCGTCTGATGTCTGCCAGGGGTTTACTATTTTCTGAATAACCAAGCGTCTGGCACCATGTCGAATAATAAGCAAGAAGATCCTTGTTTTGTGTATACGGCACACCACTGACAGTAAGGTAGTTCATTACGTGTGCTCCGATCCACTGCAGATACTGCATCCGATTTGGCCTTCTCGATAGAAACACTCAGTTTACGAAAAGTGTTGTTGTTTTCTTCACGTAGTTGCTCAATCTCAACCGATATATCACTCCTCAGCTGATCCATTTGAGCTGAAAGAGAGCCACTCATTCTCTTAAGATCTTCCTTCGTAGTTTTTTGGTACGATGAAAATTGAGACTTCATTAGAGTAGCAAGATCAGATACACTCATATCGGAGTCTTGTTTAGTTTTTATTGTAGTTGATCCACTTCGTAGCTGCTTGGGTGCAAGTTGATCTTGTGACATCTTCGGTTGAACGCGGGATACGGATAGGCACCAACACAAAACTCACTGCTCGTCTGGATGGACTTTATTGTGTTCGATTGCAAATATGTCCTCTGGATACCGAGAATACTACCAGCTTTTACTGAATTCCTCAATTCACTACACGGAATTCCTCCAAACAGCGAACAAAAACTAATTGAGTGACACTTGCCCTTCACGAAAAACAATAGCTCGTGATTTACGGTTGATTTTTACACTGGGTAATTTCATTTTTGCGTCAGCACGAAGAGATTAAGTGTTTACCATTCTACTTTATTATCATATTTTTTGTTTGTTTAACATTGCCTTCAAATTCACCGACAATTTCATCCTTGACGCTCCTCCTTGAACCGAAACATAGTTCTTCGCTTTCAAAATAGGGTGGAATATAATTGTGAGTACCAACCGATTTCCGAACAACATACGCTGATGAATGTTAACAAGTTCAACATAGACAAATTTAATAGTCATAGTTTAGTCAATATACGATTTGCGGATTGAACGAAAAGAATTGTTTAAGCTCATCAAACGCTCAAGATTTCGCTTGACAATTGCCTCCAACGACAACCATCTCGTTGTGTTGCGTTCAACATTTTTAAAAATCTAGGTATCTGTGCATACACTGTAATAAATTTAATTTATAAAATTGATTTTTTTTTAAATCTGTAAAAAGTGTATTTTTGCTGAAAATCTGTGATTCTGTATCTTAAATTTGACGAAAAATTTGTAAAATGCAAAATATTCTGTACATGTGGCAACCCTGTTTGGACGCCATTTTGAGAACTGAAGAGCAAACATCGAAACCAAAATAGAAGAATCACCTATTAACACTCCTATAATCGCGCATTGGTCTGTCAGACCGAGAAATCAATAATTCGTTCATTTCTCAGAAAATATCAACACTAGGACTTTGCTTCGTTGTTCGTCGTTCGTCATCGTTTAGCGTATCGCATGTGTTTGTACAATGGGAACGTGTGCCACTTTTTTAACACTTTCGGTCTGACACACCGACGCGAGTATAGGAGTAACATTTTTGGACAATTGCCTTTTTTCATTTTCTTGAATATTGTTGAATGAAATGTATAAATTAATGTCAGTGGCGTGGAATATTCATTGCATAAAGGGTGTGTCACATCAAATTGCATCACGGAAAAAACGCTGTAGAAATTCGCCCAGTAGACCGATCCTTTTGAAAATTTTAGACAGTAAAATAAAAACTATCATACAACTTTTGGCATTTTCCATTTTTCATACTTCGAGCCCAAGCCCGTATGCTCGTACCTTCCTCTTTACCCCGTCCTTAAGTTTCTGTACAACGTCAGGTTGTAGTTTTTTTTTTGAACAGAAATCCATTTTCTCTTGAAGTCCGCCTCCGATTTGACAACTTTTGGGTTCTTCCGGAGGGCCTGCTTCATAATCGCCCAATATTTCTCTATAGGGCGAAGCTCCGGCGCGTTGGGCGGGTTCATTTCCTTTGGCACGAAGGTGACCCCGTTGGCTTCGTACCACTCCAACACGTCCTTTGAATAGTGGCACGAAGCGAGATCCGGCCAGAAGATGGTCGGGCCCTCGTGCTGCTTCAATAGTGGTAGTAAGCGCTTCTGTAGGCACTCCTTAAGGTAAACCTGCCCGTTTACCGTGCCGGTCATCACGAAGGGGGCGCTCCGCTTTCCGCAAGAGCAGATCGCTTGCCACACCATGTACTTTTTGGCAAACTTGGATTGTTTCTGCTTGCGAATCTCCTCCGGAACGCTGAATTTGTCCTCTGCGGAGAAGAACAACAGGCCCGGCAGCTCACGAAAGTCCGCTTTGACGTAGGTTTCGTCGTCCATTACCAGGCAATGCGGCTTCGTCAGCATTTCGGTGTACAGCTTCCGGGCTCGCGTCTTCCCCACCATGTTTTGCCTTCCGTCGCGGTTAGGAGCCTTCTGAACCTTGTATGTACGCAGGCCCTCCCTCTGCTTGGTCCGCTGGACGAATGAACTTGACAAATTCAACTTATTGGCGACATCCCGGACCGAACTTCTCGGATCACGTCTAAACTGCTTAATTACACGTGTAGCATGGTACACAAATTCAGATATGCCGGCCCCTTGATTCTGCAAAGCTTTGGATCTGCTTCTTTTGGGCAACTTTCCACAAGAGGCATTTGTAGGGTTCCACTGAGTGCTCAGACGTCGATAGAACGGGGATGACAAAAATCATTCCATTCTAGCGACGCGGCACTCAGTATTTTCTTCTTTGTTTTGGAACATGTCTTTTGTGGAAACGTTGAGCTGCATCCTCACCCAAAGGGGGAGTGAAAGAGCGGTTCCTGTTTTTGGTTTGAAACTCTGCAAAAGAGCAGGTGCTTTGTGCCCAAATATGGGTTGGACGGAAGGTCCGGCAAGATCAGGCACTTGGGATTAAAGGTGGATGGCCTTAATGATTGAGGCAATTGTTGCCCACGATAATCGACTTTAGAAATGTTATGTACTTGCGCACTTTTGTGGCAATTACATAACTGAGACAAAATTGATCTCGCGCCTGGTTGATCTGAGGATTTAGAAATTCTAATCGGTCACTTTGTCCTGGATCGTGGAAGAGGCTGGACTGGCGGACTTTGCCAAGAGCCTCGGTGTGTTAGCTTAGGTTAGTGAGTCGCGGTTATTCCGAGCAAGCCAGTTTTAGGGTTCTTTTTTCTGGAAATTTCATTTTATTTTTTCCTAGATTTAAAAGTAGTGGCTCAAAAGGTAGAAAGAGTAGGAGTGTTATCGTGCGAAGCGTGGTAAAATCCCAGGTAATCTGTGCTTGTTATATCCATGGGTGCCATGTGTGCTGACATTCCACGTGGGTGGAAACATATATTTTCCGTTTGACAGTTGCGATTCCGACACACCGTTCAACAGCTAGAGCCGTTCCAGACCCCACGGTGCAGCGAGAAGGTACCAGCAAACCACGAGCTGAAGAGCGCGAAGCGCTGGCAGGAAGCAGCAAAAGCGACGACGACCGACGAAAGTGGAGGAGTTCCGCTGATCCGTGCAGCAGCAACATCCACGTCAAGCGGGAAGAAACCCCGCTAATCTCTGCAACGGCACCATCGACAAGCGGGAGGAGGCCCCGCTGATCTAAGCGGCATAAGCAACATCCAAAGTTGTATTGGACAGCGAACTCAAAAAGGTCGTGAGTAACAAACGAAACTTTACTAATTCCATGCGCATGTCGAAATTAGTGCCGGTACGGTCGTGAAAACCTATGAGTAGCGATCGTAGCCGAGCGAGTTAGTCGTCCGGTCTGCCAGGTTGAGGGTAGCCGGTTCGAATCTCAATTATGAAATATATATGATCATATAGAGAATATGAGATTTTCCACGTACGTGTTGATTTGATTGAAGTAAGATACCCAAAATCCCTAGGTCCCAGCGACGCTAATTTTTCCGCTGGTTGTGATTACAAATATTGAATGAATAGCAGCACACACGCATATATATACCCCACCCACCCATCATATAACCTATAGGAATGAAAGTGAGAAGATGAAGATGGAGCACCGGACAAAGCACGATTGATGATTAAGTGGTGGAAGTACCTGGAAAATTTAGTAATGATGAATGAAGATTTTTAGTAGTGAAGTTTAGATAGTTTTGAAGAGCCGAATAAGGAAGCGATAGTGTAGTGGAGCTTTTGGTTAGAGATTCAAAGATTAAAGGAAAATGAAAGAATAAAGAAAATGTAAATAGTTTTTCAAGAAACAAATATTGAATATTTATGTTGAACATATAGAGACCATATTATGTTTCTCTTTTTTTTTTTTTTAGTTAGAAGTCTCCTTTAGTTTTTTTTGTCGGTTTCGGGGACAATAGAGTTCTAAAACTGGTTTTGTGACGAGATCCCAATTAGCCAGCTTTGCTTTCCCCGTTGGTTATTCTTTGTTGATTTTTTGGTTGGTTCTGGTTTCCCAAGCGTGAAGGGAAAACGTGGATTGTTTGAGTTACTGCCTGTGATGATAACGCAGGCAGATTGAGATCTACTTTATCAGTCTGAGGTCGATTGTTGCGAGCAACAAACACCACAGCAATCAGTTCGTTTCCCAACGTGCCTGGGACGGTCGAACTTGAAACTTCTCTTGTTTGGGGTTCAAAGAAAAAAACCTGCCCTTTGGCAGAGTCTCAGCTGGGCACCGAAACAGTGGTGAACGGTCTCCTTCGGGAGTGGCGCTTAAGCCGTTCACTAGCAACTCCCCCATTCATTCATACCCGACCGTCTCGGGTTACATTTGGCGCCCAACGTGGGGCCCACGAAAGTTTTTTTTGCAGAATCATTGATTAATTATATAAACTAAATTTCTTCTGTATATATTATTTCTACTATTATTTTCGAATTTACATACTACATTTATTTTTACATTAATTATTAATGTTAGGTATAATCTTCTTATATATTTTTCGTGATTTTGAGTTTCTTAGTTAAGTTCCGAATAAATTGATTTTTTTCTGATTGATAAAATTACTGATAACAAACCTCTTCAACAAATACAATAAATAAAAATTTCATTAATATAACTTTCCGCTTTTTGATTTTACACCACATATCTTGTTGCTAAGCTACATCATTCATAATCCTAGAAATTACTAAATAAATACGAAACAAGATGAGTAAATTTCCATCAGCAGAGTATTTGAATTCGGAGGAGACCGACTATGAACTACAGATTCGTGACCGTTGGAACGAAGAAACAGTTGATTTAAATTTACCTGAAAAACAAAGATTTTTGAGAAAACTTTTTAAATCTGATCTTAAAGAAGGGCGAAATTACCGCTCAAAATTTTCTATTAGAGATGAGTTTGGGTTAATTGAAGAAAATATTTCGGAAATATTAAAAGAGTTGAAACGACATGGTGTTGATCAAAGAAGGGAGTCGCGTATACTTCATTATTACTACCGAGCAAAAAGGTGTCTAACAAAAGATGAGGAAGATAAAATGTTAAAACGGGGGTTAGTTCGTAGAATTACGGAAATTTTGAAAGAATACAAAATTGGACCACCAGCGTCACCAGTAAATGACAAAATTAACGATATAATTAATCAATCCGAAGAAGCTGCTTCTAATTCAACCGTAATTGATCGAACTCCAATAGCTACAGAGCAGGTAACGCCACTGTCCCACAACGTCACTAGAAGACAAACCGGCACAATCCCAAAGTTGAACCAAACGAGTGCAGATAATATGCAGCAAGAAAACGTGCAACTACGTGGAAGAATTGAAGAACTTGAGAAGTTGATGCGAAGCTTAGTTTCAAATCCCAAGAACGCAGGGCCGGTAGGAACTCAGATTAAAAAGAATGAAGGTGAAGAAAGGCAGGAGCAGATAACCAAGAAGACCGCTAAAGAGAAGAGAGTGGAGTTTCATTCTACAGACAGCGAATCGGCAAATGACATCACTACAGCTAGTGCTAACGGAACGAGAAAACCATCAGCATCCAATAAACGAGAAGTCACGGTAACCTACGATTCGGATGAGTCCGAAGCATCGCAAAATAGCCACTTGGTTCCCAGGAATGTAGACACCAGGCGGCTAACACAACGAACTCTTAGGGCAGGAACTAGGGTAGAGCATATTAGGGACGCGTACCGCGTAGAGAAGTGGAATATGAAATTCTCTGGTGAACCAAAAACGACAAGCATCGAAAATTTTTTGTACAAGCTACAGAAAATAGCTGAACGCGAAGGGGTTTCGAACCAACGACTTTTGAGAGACATTCATTTACTTCTAGACGGATCAGCATCCGATTGGTTTTTTACCTTCGTGGACGAATTCACGAGTTGGGATGTTTTTGAGAAAATGATTAGGTACAGATTCGGCAATCCGAATCAGGACCAGGGGATTCGACAAAAGATGCACGAAAGGAAACAACTACGTGGCGAATCTTTTATTGCGTTCGTCACGGAGATAGAAAAATTAAACAAAATGCTTTCAAAACCACTCTCGAAAACGAGGAAGTTTGAATTGATTTGGGATAATATGCGACTGTATTATCGATCTAAAATTTCGATAATCGAAGTAGAAGATCTGCAGCACCTCATAATGCTGAACTATAGGATCGATGCAGCGGACCCCAGCCTTCAGATATTGGGGGAAGGCATGTCCAGAAGAGCCGTCAATAAAATTCAGGCAGAAAGTGACTCGGATGAGAGCAATTACTCGATCCCAGTACATGCTATCAAACCGAGCAAACAAACAGCCGAAACACAAACATCACGTCCCACTATTGGAGCACAAAACGCTCCCAATCAACATCGCAGATCAGCTTGCTGGAACTGCCAAGAGCAAGGGCATTGCTGGAAGGAATGCAGGAGACCGAAAGTTTTATTTTGCTACGGATGTGGTAACCATGGTAGGACAATCCGTTTTTGTGAACGATGTTCGTCCAGTTATCGGCCTTCGTTTAGACCTGCGCAACAGGGAAACTAAAAGTTGGGTGTACGTGTGGGAATCCTTGCATCCTTCATAATACAAAGGTTCCCGAAAATGCAAATACGATCGCGAACTATGAGCGGTTACAAATAATTTTCCACGTTCAAATGAACAATTTGTCGTGTCCACATATTACGGTAAAAATATTCGACACGGAAGTCGATGCACTACTTGATTCCGGAGCCGGAATCAGTGTCATTAATAGTATAGATCTCGTTGAAAAATATGGACTCGCAGTGAAGCCCGCAGCAATAAAAATTAGCACGGCGGATGGAACGCAGTATAAATGCTTAGGGATGTTAAACCTTCCATACACATTTAGAAACATAACACGCGTAATTCCCACTATAGTTGTACCGCAGATAACACAAAAATTAATCCTTGGTGCCGATTTCTGGAACAGCTTCGGAATCAAACCGATGATTGATCTAGGTCATGGACCAGAGAATGTGACAACTCTAGACAAACTTAGAGAACCAAAATCTTGTTACCACTTAGAACCTGTGGCAGACATTCCAAAAATAATGAATAAAGAGACAGACGATACCCTAGACATTCCTACGTATGAAAGCCCGATCGAACCCGTACCAGAAAACGTAGAGACCGAACACGAATTGTCGAGCGAGGAACGGCGAGAGCTGATAAATACCATAAAAATGTTCGAGCTAACTGCTCCGGGAAAACTAGGGCGAACCAATCTCATTCAACACGAGATAATTTTAAAGGAGGGAGCACAGCCACGAAACCAGCCAGTATACAAATGCTCGCCCTACATCCGAAAGGAAATTGATGCCGAAATTGAGCGTTTCAAAAGCATCGACGCGATTGAGGAATGCTACAGTGAGTGGACAAATCCACTAGTGGCAGTGCGGAAATCGAATGGGAAAATTCGCGTGTGTTTGGATTCGAGACGAATCAACGCAATGACCGTAAAAGACGCTTATCCGATGCAGAATATGCAAGAAATATTCCACCGATTAGAGAGTGCAAAATATTATTCAATAATAGACTTAAAAGATGCTTATTTCCAGATTCCATTGAAAGAGGAAAGCAGAAATTATACTGCGTTTCGTACTTCGAAAGGACTTTTCAGGTTCAAGGTGTGTCCTTTCGGGCTCACAAATGCACCGTTCACGATGTGCAGACTCATGAATAAAGCCATCGGATTTGACCTTCAACCCAATGTCTTCGTCTACTTAGACGACATTGTGGTCGCGACCAAGACACTACCCGAACATTTCCGTTTATTGAGAGTAATTGCGGATCGTTTGAAAAGGGCAGGACTCACAATATCGCTAGAGAAATCCGAATTTTGTAAAAAGCAAGTAATGTATCTAGGATATCTTTTGTCTGAGAAGGGAGTCGCAATAGATGAATCACGTATTCAGCCAATCTTGAATTATACAAGACCCAAGACAGTAAAAGACATACGTCGTCTAATGGGTTTAGCAGGGTTTTACCAGAAATTCATCGATAATTATAGTCGAATCACCACACCCATAACAGATCTGCTTAAGAAAAGCAAGAAAAAAATTATATGGACACCGGAAGCAGAGCAAGCGTTTAACGAGTTGAAATCCGCTTTAACTTCAGCGCCAATCCTGGGAAACCCAGATTTCGCTTTACCGTTTAGCATTGAATCGGATGCCTCCGATAACGCAGTAGGCGCTGCGTTAGTCCAAGAGCAGGATGGTCAGACTAGGATAATCAGTTATTTTAGTAAAAAATTAAGCAGCACTCAGAGAAAGTATGCTGCAGTTGAAAAAGAGTGTCTCGCTGTACTGTTGGCTATTGACAACTTTCGGCACTACGTGGAAGGGACAAGATTCAGAGTGGTGACGGACGCCAGGAGCCTACTCTGGTTGTTCAAAATTGGAGCGGAATCGGGTAATGCCAAATTGTTGCGATGGGCCTTACGCATCCAATCCTACGACATCGAACTTGTTTATCGAAAAGGCAAAAGCAACGTAACAGCGGATTGCCTCTCACGTTCACTGGACGTCATCTCAGTCGTACCTCTCGATCCCCAATATGAGGAATTGATTGATAAAATAAAAGCAAATCCGACAAAGTTACAAGAATATCGCGTCATCGATGGGCAAATATACAAATATTGTTTATCTCCAAAGAAGCAAACCGATTCGAGGTTCGCATGGAAACGTTTCCCACCCGAGTCAGAAATAATCGAAATCATTAAGCGAGAACACGACAAAGCACACTTTGGCTATGAGAAAACTCTAGCAGCGATTAAAGAGCGGTACTTTTGGCCGAAAATGGGAGAACACATTAAGCGATACTGTAGAGAATGTTTATGTTGCCAGACGAGTAAAGCTGGCAACACTAATTCGACGCCACCCATGGGCGTTCAGAAAGTGGTTGAGTACCCGTGGCAATTTGTCACGCTGGACTATGTCGGTCCCTTGCCGGCATCAGGAAAGAATCGCCACACATGTCTGCTAGTAGCAACAGACGTCTTCAGTAAATTTGTTTTGGTCCAACCTTTCCGTGAAGCTAAAGCGGAAACACTGGTCGAATTTGTCCACAATATGATTTTCCGTCTATTCGGGGTGCCTGAGATTGTGTTAACCGATAATGGTACACAATTCGTGTCGAAAGCCTTTAAAAAATTGTTAGCCGATTATAATGTAATCCATTGGCTCACCCCCGCATATCATCCTCAGGTGAACAATACGGAAAGGGTCAACAGGGTGATCACCACCGCGATCCGTGCAACGCTCAAAAAGGAGCACAAACACTGGACAGACAACCTGCAAGATATAGCAAACGCGATTCGAAATGCTGTCCATGAGTCCACAAAATACAGTCCCTATTTCATTGTGTTCGGGCGGAACCAGGTATCCGATGGGAGAGAGTATGCTTTAATGCGGCAAAATAGCGAAAGGTCAAGCCCAGATGAAACAAAGCTAGCGGAGGATCGAAAGAAACTTTTTGAAGAGGTCAAAATGAATTTAGAGAGTGCATATAAACGGCACGAGCGAACGTACAATCTACGAGCTAACACCAGTTGTCAGCAATATGTTCCGGGGGAGCAGGTACTTAAGAAGACATTCTACCTCTCAGATAAAGGGAAAGGGTTCAGCAAGAAGCTCGCGCCGAAATACGAGCCTTGCATTGTTAGGAAGGTTTTAGGTTCTCATTCCTATGAATTGGAAGACCTCGACGGCAAGCGAATTGGAGTTTTCTTCGCAACTCACCTCAAGAAGATGAATCCCGTTTCTTCTCATCTAAACAAATAACATTGGTAAAGCTATGTCACTCCTAGTGAGGAACCAGAAGATTACGATGAGAAAAAACACCTTCGGGGAAATATCTTTGGACAGCGAAATTCCGCCTGGGTTTTCAAAACCAGTTATGGGAAGTGCTGACTTTGGTTGCGAGTTTTGAAAATTGTTCTTTGAAGCTTGTAGTTGCGATTTCCATGAATAATTAGAAGGAGCCAGGGCTATGACCTATGAATAGTAATGGCGTGACCATGAATCGTAAAGCGAGCCCAGCGATGACTTGCTGAATGGAAGTAGTGAATGTCGTGGAAAACAGCGAGCAATTGGAAAAACTCTCAGTCAAAGAAAGCATGAACTATGCTGGTTGGGAGAACTTTCAGAAGAGCTGTCAAATCCTTCAGAAAAAAGACCACTCAAGAGGACGATCCCATGAAAAATTCGAAAAAGGGTCATTGAACGGAAAACACAACAGTTTTCCGATGTAAATAAAATTTGTATATAGTAATTTTAGTTAGTATATTAAGGACCTGAATTCCCTAGTCTTAAATACTATATTAGTCTTAAACTAGAATTAGTTAAAAAAATTGTTGTTCGGATCAATATTCACCTTTTTCATATATTTTTTTTGCTTCTTTTTAAATTCCATTTTTTTCCATTTCGTTTTTGAACCTAAAATAAAAGAATAAAATTAATTTGAGAATTAGTAAGTAAACTATTTTGGATACTTAGCAAAGGTTGATCCCGCTATGCGAAGAGAACCGTCGTGTGCTGTCGGTCATGCAGTTCAGGTTTTCTTTTATCCTCTCCCTATTCCCGTTCCATTTCTTTTTTCGTCATTCATCTCATCGCCATCTTGGCATTTTGTTATGTTGCTGACGTTGACCTTTTTCCCGTATTCCTTTTCCAAATCCTGGTCCTGATCCTGATCCTGATCCTAGGGCTCCCCCGGTTAAAGCTGGCATGTTGTACCTGGAAAACAAATTAAACTTTTACAATAACAACATGTTATTGGAACGAAATACTTCCTTTCATCCGATAAAATTGACACCATAACTCGGAGCACCTTCAGACAACACCAATCTTCCTCGCGTTTCAAAACATACTGAACCCAATACAAACAAAACGGTCAGAGTTGTTCATAGATTATCGACTGTAGATTCGTTGGATTGACAATAGCGTGAGTGTGTATGAGTGATACAAAAATAGATTAACCGACTTGCGTAGAGTGCGAGGGGTGTTCGAATGTTGAACAATCTATTTTTGTGAATTATGTAGTTGAAGGTTGGATATTTCGTTGTTCGATGTTATGACGAACAGGAATATTCAGCGAAATATGAGTTAGCGGAAACAGAAATATTTTCCTGGATTTATCCGGGGTAATTTCGGCAGACGTTAGCAGACCCTTTTAGTTAAGATGATAAGTGATAGTTCCGATTACTCGAAACAGTTTGAGGTGGAATATATCGTGAATCATCGGTTATTTTCCACATAGGTGGATAGTTAAGTTAAGTTTAGATACCTTATCTTCGTTATCTGAACACAAATCAGAGGTTGAAGATAGTGGGTCCAGTTTAGTATGATGTTGAGTCATGTATTTTTTTTTAATAACGTGTGAATGCGATTGTCAATCCACAACGATTGTCTGTGGTTCAGGGTTAGTTTTTCTTCTTGTTTTCTTTTCTCTTAGACTGATGAGTATTTTTTTTTTACGAAGGTTGAGAGGTCAAACTGAACAGAACTTTTCTGATTTTTGCTGGAGACCGGAGTTGAAAAACGTTGATGGTCAGTAACAGAGAGAACTACGGTTCCTCTCTGCAAATAGAGGTGGAGTCGAATTTTTTTTTTTGACGATGAACACATATGACCCCGAAAATAGCGATTAGTTTTGTGAAGTTTGACAACTCAGAAACCTTCGAAAATTTGATTGGTTTCAAAATACTTGTTTTGAACCAATCAAATTTTCGAAAATCTAGTGGGGAATGATGTAGCATGGTACACAAATTCAGATATGCCGGCCCCTTGATTCTGCAAAGCTTTGGATCTGCTTCTTTTGGGCAACTTTCCACAAGAGGCATTTGTAGGGTTCCACTGAGTGCTCAGACGTCGATAGAACGGGGATGACAAAAATCATTCCATTCTAGCGACGCGGCACTCAGTATTTTCTTCTTTGTTTTGGAACATGTCTTTTGTGGAAACGTTGAGCTGCATCCTCACCCAAAGGGGGAGTGAAAGAGCGGTTCCTGTTTTTGGTTTGAAACTCTGCAAAAGAGCAGGTGCTTTGTGCCCAAATATGGGTTGGACGGAAGGTCCGGCAAGATCAGGCACTTGGGATTAAAGGTGGATGGCCTTAATGATTGAGGCAATTGTTGCCCACGATAATCGACTTTAGAAATGTTATGTACTTGCGCACTTTTGTGGCAATTACATAACTGAGACAAAATTGATCTCGCGCCTGGTTGATCTGAGGATTTAGAAATTCTAATCGGTCACTTTGTCCTGGATCGTGGAAGAGGCTGGACTGGCGGACTTTGCCAAGAGCCTCGGTGTGTTAGCTTAGGTTAGTGAGTCGCGGTTATTCCGAGCAAGCCAGTTTTAGGGTTCTTTTTTCTGGAAATTTCATTTTATTTTTTCCTAGATTTAAAAGTAGTGGCTCAAAAGGTAGAAAGAGTAGGAGTGTTATCGTGCGAAGCGTGGTAAAATCCCAGGTAATCTGTGCTTGTTATATCCATGGGTGCCATGTGTGCTGACATTCCACGTGGGTGGAAACATATATTTTCCGTTTGACAGTTGCGATTCCGACACACCGTTCAACAGCTAGAGCCGTTCCAGACCCCACGGTGCAGCGAGAAGGTACCAGCAAACCACGAGCTGAAGAGCGCGAAGCGCTGGCAGGAAGCAGCAAAAGCGACGACGACCGACGAAAGTGGAGGAGTTCCGCTGATCCGTGCAGCAGCAACATCCACGTCAAGCGGGAAGAAACCCCGCTAATCTCTGCAACGGCACCATCGACAAGCGGGAGGAGGCCCCGCTGATCTAAGCGGCATAAGCAACATCCAAAGTTGTATTGGACAGCGAACTCAAAAAGGTCGTGAGTAACAAACGAAACTTTACTAATTCCATGCGCATGTCGAAATTAGTGCCGGTACGGTCGTGAAAACCTATGAGTAGCGATCGTAGCCGAGCGAGTTAGTCGTCCGGTCTGCCAGGTTGAGGGTAGCCGGTTCGAATCTCAATTATGAAATATATATGATCATATAGAGAATATGAGATTTTCCACGTACGTGTTGATTTGATTGAAGTAAGATACCCAAAATCCCTAGGTCCCAGCGACGCTAATTTTTCCGCTGGTTGTGATTACAAATATTGAATGAATAGCAGCACACACGCATATATATACCCCACCCACCCATCATATAACCTATAGGAATGAAAGTGAGAAGATGAAGATGGAGCACCGGACAAAGCACGATTGATGATTAAGTGGTGGAAGTACCTGGAAAATTTAGTAATGATGAATGAAGATTTTTAGTAGTGAAGTTTAGATAGTTTTGAAGAGCCGAATAAGGAAGCGATAGTGTAGTGGAGCTTTTGGTTAGAGATTCAAAGATTAAAGGAAAATGAAAGAATAAAGAAAATGTAAATAGTTTTTCAAGAAACAAATATTGAATATTTATGTTGAACATATAGAGACCATATTATGTTTCTCTTTTTTTTTTTTTTTAGTTAGAAGTCTCCTTTAGTTTTTTTTGTCGGTTTCGGGGACAATAGAGTTCTAAAACTGGTTTTGTGACGAGATCCCAATTAGCCAGCTTTGCTTTCCCCGTTGGTTATTCTTTGTTGATTTTTTGGTTGGTTCTGGTTTCCCAAGCGTGAAGGGAAAACGTGGATTGTTTGAGTTACTGCCTGTGATGATAACGCAGGCAGATTGAGATCTACTTTATCAGTCTGAGGTCGATTGTTGCGAGCAACAAACACCACAGCAATCAGTTCGTTTCCCAACGTGCCTGGGACGGTCGAACTTGAAACTTCTCTTGTTTGGGGTTCAAAGAAAAAAACCTGCCCTTTGGCAGAGTCTCAGCTGGGCACCGAAACAGTGGTGAACGGTCTCCTTCGGGAGTGGCGCTTAAGCCGTTCACTAGCAACTCCCCCATTCATTCATACCCGACCGTCTCGGGTTACACACGCTTGTGATCTTTTTCACTGACGGAGCATCCATTTTTGCCGTTCTTCACCTTCCGGTCGATGGTTAGGTTCTCGAAGTATCTTTTTAGTACTCTGCTGACCGTGGATTGGACGATTCCCAGCATCTTGCCGATGTCCCGATGTGACAACTCCGGATTCTCGGAATGAGTGCGCAGGATTAATTCACGACGCTCTTTTTCGTTCGACGACATTTTTCCAAATTTACGAAAAATTGACAGTGAAGCATGGCCAACGTGATCTATACACTCTTATCTGATTATAAAACCAAAGCTGAAGATATAATTCCTAAAAATTAAATTTCTACAGCGTTTTTTCCGTGATGCAATTTGATGTGACACACCCTTTATAATGCATAAGATCGTCACCGGACTAATCTTAATCGGATCCATATATTAACTATTCGTCGTTAGATTCATACGTTCAAAAGCAAAATATAAATGTTTGACTTTCGTATAGTTATTCGCTAAATATAATGGTCATACATATACACACTTGTGAAAGAATTTCACTTGTGGAATGATTGTAAACAGTAAACTATAAACTAATCGGTGGCTTTTACTTATTTTTAACAGTTACAGTTTCGGGGATTTTTTTTTCATAATGGACAATATCGACAAAAAAACAAGAAAAAGAAAAGGAAATTCCTAGAAATCCTTTTTTCGGTCTGTGACACCGTGCGCGAGTATACGTGTTATGATTTTGCACATACAACGTTTCGCTTCTTACGAAAATTAAGGGAAATGGATTAATCAATGATTTGGTTCGATTTGTTAATTAGATCAGTAGAGTTAATCATGAATCAATAAAGCCGAATGAACTGCAAAGTTTAAAGACACTCTTATACAAACAATGAAGGAAGGATAATGAATTAAACAAAAAATTTAAACAACGTTAAACAACGCGCTGAAATTGTTCAGCTGTACATTCAAAATAACTTCTCAATTGTGTTAACTAAACGTGCGTGGAAAAATAAAAATAAAGTTAAAACATCGCCTGGAGACAACACTATACGTCGATTATATGCCAAATTTATATCGTCTGGTAGTGTTGGTAATGCCAGTCATTTGTCTAGACAACGACCAAGACGTTTCGACGAGAATATTGATGCCGTTCGAGCCACTGTCGCCATCGTTCGCAAGAGTTAGGCATCGCTCGAACCACTCTCCGACGCATAATTCGTGTTGATTTGAAAATGTTTCCGTATAAAATTCAAATGGCTCAACAACTTAACCCATCTGACTTACCACGTCGACTTGATTTTGCGAAATGGACCATCGAAATGGTCAAAAATGAACGTGGCTTTTGGCAAAAAATCATAATGTCTGATGAGGCGCATTTCAACTTGAATGGAGGAGTGAATAAACAAAATTGTCGGTTTTATGCTACTGAAAACCCTCAATTCATCGAAACGCAACCTCTTTACGACCAAAAAGTTACTGTGTGGTGTGGCATTTATGCCGATAAAGTCATCGGCCCGTACTTCTTTGAAAACGAAAATGGAGCAACGGTAACCGTGAATGGGGAGCGTTATCGGACAATGATAACCGATTTTTTATTGCCATTTGTTCGTGAAAATGAATTGGACAATTACTGGTTCCAACAGGACGGCGCTACATGCCATACAGCGGCTGCCACGAACAAATTATTGCGCGAAATGTTCTCCGGAAGATTAATATCGAAAAACGGCGATTATGACTGGCCAGATCACCTGATTTGACGCCTCCTGACTTTTTCTTATGGGGATATTTAAAATCCAAGGTATACACTGGTAAACCAAGGACCCTGGTTGCGCTGAAAGACAATATCCGACAAGAAATTGCTGCCATATAGGCCGAAACATTGGGCAAAGTGATGGAAAATCCCGAAAAAGTGCACATTTTGCGGTCAAGGCCAGAGGCGGTCATTTACGAGATATCATAATCAAAAAGTAGTTAGAACAAATCTCCTTGGACCAAAATAAATGAATTTCAAAAAAAAACATTTTAAATTCCACTTCTTTACTTTGCTATTGCAAAAACAAATCCTTCCACTTTAAATGGCCCACCCTGTATGTAGAAGATAATAATCAGAACGAATCGTGTGATATTTTTAACTGCCATAATATAAAACCTTCATTCCAAGATTTTTATCTCGTCTAAATATTGCAAGATAGAACTGATTGCTAGCGCCCAAAATCTAACTGAGTCGAGCTTTAATGTCATAGTCAAAAGGACAAAAAAAACGGAGTATCATAAAACATTCGTCAGTTTTGAAAAAAAAAAAAACATTTAAAACAAAAAAGAGCTAAAACCAACCAGAGAATTGATTTAACTCGAGCACATCACCTTACATGTTATCTCCTTCGAACGGTTGTAGATAAAATGACTATTATGTAGCATCTATAAATGAAGCAATGTTCTTAACGTAAAAATTGCGTTGGAACGTAACAAAACCGAACAAAAACGGTCCCAAAAATTGCCAACCTAATGTGTCATAATCTACTGAAGGCCCCTTTCACGCCTTCAGGTAATTGCTCTGTACAAAATTACACTCTTTGTTACAAGCACAACAATTTCAGCTACCAATTCTTCGCTAAGGCAGAGTGAATGAGTGAGTGAAGCAGAGATAATTATCATAATTATAATTACCAACCGAACAAATAGCGTTGCTTTGAGGAACGACCAACACGGCTCGGTACTGATTAATGATACTATTTATCACTCGAATGGAGCACATTTATGTACATACGATATTGTGTGTGTGTATGTGTGTGTGGGTATGTGCACTGCTTGGGTTTTTGTATCACGCGGATACTCCAACCATTTCCGAGGCATCGAACAAAACGGCAGCAGCACCACCATAAGAAAGCCAACACGGTACTGAACGCGCATGTAAACAAGCCACGAACAAGCATTAATTATGTTTTGAACCTGTCAGTGGCGCACAGGGAGGAACGGTCAGGTTGACTGTCTAGTTTGAGCCCCATCCGTCTATTACAATGCAGCGGTAGGTGGCGTTATTACAGTATTAACGACGCCTCGCAATGGTCACGGCGCTAGGTTCTCCACGACCAGAGAACGGTTATCAAATTAGCGAAGGACACAGAGGTACAGAGGCAAAGGTTGGCAGAGACCAACCGACGCAGTCCCACAGCAAATGTGCATCGGGAGAGAAATCACGATTGACAGCATAATATGGTAAACAGAAGGCTGGAAACGCTGATTAGTTGATTATTCATGAGGGCATAGTTCAGCTGGGGCTAATGGCGTGGCCCCGCGCGGTGATCAGCATGAGCTGCGAGGTTTGAGATTTGAAGTAACAGATTGGGGTTATTTACGGTTGTCTGGAGGAATGTGACGGTACCTTAATGTGAATTATGGGGTCGGAGATTGTTGAAGTAATTAAAAATGGTATCAATGGAACGGATCTACATGTAAAGTGAATGAAATAGAACAGAACTTATCTCTCAAAAGAAATAAAAACACACTTTCCAGCCGTCCAACATTCCGTGACCTGTTCAACTTTCCCTTCGAAAACAACGCATCAGCCGTCGGCAGAACCGGATTCCGCCATCTCCACACATACACGGAGAGGCGAGAAAAGTTGATGACTTTTTGCGCGCTTCCGACGACGGTAAAATTAAATTGCTATATCAGTTTCGGACTCGTTACGCTTTCATGTCTCTCGATTGGACACCAGGAACCCATCGATTGGCCCAGGGCACAAAAACTCCCCAAAACAGAGTCGTTATCCGTCCTTCGAATCGAGAAGTAATTTTCTACCTTTATATAGATATATAGTTTCACGAACAAAACAAAAACCCCCGTTGGAAGTGCAATCTAAAATGAAATCTCATGTACACCGAAAGTAACCTCTCATCCGAGCAGAAAAGGGCATTAAAATTCCAGTCCGTCCACTCCGAAACTCTTCGAAACCGTGGTCCACTTTCCGATAACCGCTTATTTTAGAGACTCCAAAAGAAGGGCAACAAAAAGTCCTCCATCTCGATCGACATCGGCAAACAGCCCAAGGAACCTCGAAAAAGGGTCCCTCGCTTCTGAGGCACAAAACAATTTACTTTTCACCGCGGCACAACTCGCTGACCGCACAATTTTCTCATTTTCGAAGCTTTAAATTACCTTAAATTGCAAAACCCAGTCGTCTGCGTCTTCGCGTTCGGATGCCTCCCGTTCCGTATCGGGGCGGCTTTCCAATGGAATTATCTTTCCCCCGAGAAGCTATGTTGTGCCTCTCCGGGGCCAATTCGGGCACTTATTTACAGTTCAACGAGCAAGTTAACGGGAAAGTGTCAAGATAACGACTTATTACATCAAAAAGTCATTCGAGGATTCTTCGGAAATTGAGACCTGTCCGAAAACACAAAACAGATCCTTCCGCCGCTGCTTCTGCTGTTCGGTGCGATCAGAGAGCATCGATAATTGTGATAATGTTGTCGACCAGTCTCGGCCTTTGATTGGGACCTGCACTAGAAAGTTGTAATCAGAGTAGAGGACCCCCGAATTGGTAGTAAGCGGACCGTGGGTAATTGATATAATTGGTGACTGCGTTTTTGGATCGCGGACACCACCGTAATTTATGGTTTTCCGAAGTGGATTAATCTGTTATTTTCAAGTTTTTTTTTTGCGATCAAGATACTTCATTCAACCTGTAGGGTGGCGAATTGCATTGGCTTACGTGAAGTAAGCTTCAAACACCATTGTGCTTTGCGCAGGGAATTGATTCTTGTTAAAATGTTCTTCATATATTTTGCTCCATCAATATTCCACCTGGAGATAAGTCGACTTATTTTTCTATTATGATGTTTGAACTCGACAAAATGGGGACACGCAAAAAATAATGTCATTTACCAGGTTGAGTTGAGTTTAGAGTTGAAATTTTCCCTTTTATAGATGAAGAAAACACATAGTTTCAAGAAGAACCTCAAAATATTGGTATTCGAAGAATTTTCCATTTGATTCTACTTATTTTGCCCATCTCCCAAGCAAATTTTGAATTTCTCTCATTCGAAACTTTTTGTTTTGTTTCGACGAAAACCATTTGTTGATCCATTTTTCGACATCTTTATATTCGGGGAAGTGGCTTGCGAGTGATTGTCCCCATGAAGCAGAAAGGTAATAATTTGACGGTGTTAGGCTTGTAGAGTACAGCGGGCAAGGTTACTATCTGGATTTATACGAATTTTGCTAGACTTTTTGAAACCAAGAATCTGCAGATACAGATCAAAGATTTTTTAGGTTTCATACAGAATTTACCGATTTTGTAATGTATTTTACCTCTGTTATTCACATAGCCTTAGAAGCTGTTTGAGGGGAGACCCTCGTCTGGAAGATCGAAAAACTTTTTTTTTGCATTTTTGGGAAGCTTATGCCCTCAGAAATGTTGTCCTAAAAGGATTCATCGATATTCGATTTCGTTGGAAAGTTACAGCCAAAAGTATCAAGGTATTATATAGTGTTCTGTGCGAATTTTTGAACGTATTTTTCTCGAAACCATGTTTTCTCAGCTGGTGGCATCGATTTCTCAGAGTCTACTCGACCGATTTGGCTGAAATTTTTTATGAGCATGTAAAAATGAATTATTATATTTTTTATGAGCTTCTATACAGCGATTTTCCATGAAAAATAACTCATTTTAAAAAAAATGGGCACCATTTTGGCAATTTTAATGTTCTAAAGTTTCAAAACATTCCAAAAAATAACGAAAATAAATTATTTACCTTCCAGACAGGGGTCCTCCTTAAATGAAAATCATTTCTTTTCGAGATTCGTATGTAGTGTGATGTCGAAACACGTTCTAACTTCATTTTATTATGAGGTGTAATATTATAACGCATTTATACAGGGTGCGGCAGCATAACTACCTTTTTTAAAATGCGCGCCACTCAGTTAGTTGATGTCATAGCGGAGTGCTAGTGGTCTCGTTCAAGAGGGGATACTGTAAAGTTTTGCCCCGACACGGTTAAGTCTCCATCATGCGTTGGAATAGTGAGAAGCGTGCCTTTGCCGTTGAGGTTTACTTTTCAAGCGGATGTTCGGTTATTGCAACATAGCGTGCATTTCGAAATCGCTTTAATTTAGCCCCGTTGGCTCCCGTCCCAGACCGCAAATCAATTGTTACATGGGTCACTACATTCAGACAAACTGCAAGTGCGACAGAAGGAATAACTGGAGTCCCTCGGCCCGTTAGATCACCTGAGAACA
This sequence comes from Toxorhynchites rutilus septentrionalis, assembly GCF_029784135.1. NCBI lineage: Eukaryota > Metazoa > Arthropoda > Insecta > Diptera > Culicidae > Toxorhynchites > Toxorhynchites rutilus. Next base: position 32,624,297 of record NC_073746.1, read on the forward strand.
TTGAAGCAGTGAGAGCGTCAATGTTGCGATCGCCACGGCGTTCTGCGCGTAAATACGCATCTTGGACTGTCCGATCGTTCCGTGAGAAGAATTCTTCGTGATGATCTTCATTTTCATCCCTATAAGATGGCGATAGTGCAGGAACTTTCAGAACGTGACTTCAATTCTCGGATGAACGCGTGTGAGCTTCTTCTTGATGTCGTTCCAGAGGGTGCTATTGTTTTTTTTAGCGATGAAGCCCATTTTCATTTGTGTGGGTCGATTAACAAACAAAACATGCGCTACTGGGCTGACACCAACCCTCGAGAATTGCATCAAAAGCCTTTGCATTCACCCAAAGTGTGCAATTTCCTCAGCTGGAATTATTGGTCACTGTTTTTTTTGAGGAAAATGAGGTTACAGTGACAGTGAATTCGGACCGGTATGTAAACATGCTACAATTTTTCCCACGGCTAGAAAATTTGGATTTGGGGGAACACTTGGTTCCAACAAGACGGTGTAACAGCACACACTTCAAGAGCATCGATGGCTGTTTTGAGGGAACACTTTCCAGAGCGGCTTATCTCAATTAGAGGCGATTTGGAATGGCCGGCACGCTCTCCCGATCTGTCCCCTTGTGATTTTTTTCTATGGGGTTTTTTGAAATCCCGTGTTTATGTGAACCGTCCAAGAACCCTACAAGATTTGAAGGTCAACATCCTAGAAGAAATTACCAACATAACACCTGCTATGCTAACAAGAGTCATGACAAACGCCAGAAATCGGTTTACGCAATGTACGGAGAATGGGGGACGTCACCTAACAGATTTGATCTTCAAAACAATGTAAATAAAAAACAGACGGGTGGGTAATGTCGGGGACATAACCGGAGTGACGTAGGACTATACAAAGGGGACAGCTTTTGTTAAATATATATTTTTTATATATTGTTTTATTTTCTTCTCCTACGTGAATACCTACCTATCTACCTGAAAAATGGATTAGTACTCTTTATGAACATGTTGATGGTTCTGAAAAAAACCTTTGGTGTTGTGTTTTTGTTATCACTCGATATCCCCATCTTGTTCGGTTAACCCTTCCTGTTTAGCTATTGCGTTTGCCACTCGCCACAGCTTTCACAGTTGGAAAATTTCTTCCCATCCAGCTTGTGTCATGTTGTTCAGTAAATTACATTTTTAGCGACGTGCCGAAACACTCAGTGTCGCATTGGAGGCGATTTTAACCTGTGTTTTAACCATAATTTGGACCCCGAACTCTATGTTTACAAAAATGTCGCATTACATGTCCGTCCAATTAGCTAAATGTCGAACTAATTGTAAATTACTGTACTTTCTATCTGGAAACAATTTGAGAATTGGTGAAAATTGAATAATCAGGAAAGTCCCCAACTATCAATAAGCTCAGAACAACTGCCAAATTCACATACTCATCAGATCCTGGCAAACAAATTATGAAAAAATCAATTTATGTTTTATTATAATTTTGGATATTATTTTAGAATGCATTGAACTGTATTTCGTAAACTCTTTTTTGAAAGGTTTAATGGCTCTGATAAGCGCCGTGTTTTATGGAATGGTTCCAATTTAGAAAACTTAGTACTCGTGGTTTTTAAAAAAAACCAATTCGAACGCCCTCGATGTCGCCTTGTTCTGGTTTTGCCACCAAAGCAGATTGTATAAAGAACAAACTTTTTTCTTCCGCTACCTGCTGTCGTTTTGCGATTGCGTTTGCCACTCGCTGCAACTGCCTGTTGTTGTCTTGATGTCCACCGAACCGAATGTGGTCTGTTCTGAATGCGGATTTTCTTATCGTCGCGAGCAGCTTTTCCACTTCGGCGGCCGAAACTATATAACGCCGGCTAGGTGGACTGATGCACTGGTACTAACGCGCTCGGCCTAGCTACCCTTGCGGGGAACTCCACACCAACACGGTTCGAGCGGGATTTTGCCTTTCCCTTCACTTTTCCTCCTTTGCCATATCCAACCATGGCTGCTTGTGTTGGTTTGTTGATGTGATGTGATGCGAAACGATGTGGTGTACGGTTTGGATGAGAATGATCGTTACGGCAGCGGAGCGGGGATTTTTAGGCTGACTGGCTGGCTCGAGAATTACGCATGTGTGAGAGACTGCGACCAATGTTTCGTTCATATTTTTTCTTTTTCCTTTCCAATCGTGCTTCATTGTATTTCGCTGCTGCTCTGGTTGACCGTTTTGGTCGGTACGATTTGAGGAGCACAAAATGGACCAATCAAAAATGGGCACATAGTGCATTTGGACAATGCTTGATATTTCACAATTATTCAATTATATATCTCAAGAAAAATGAAATGTTATTCGTTATGATAGATGCGTAGATATATTTCCTATCAATTCATGCAAAAACCTTTGCGATCTATTGAGAAATGCTCGAGTTATAAGCGTTCCAAATCTTGCATTTTTTCCTACTTGTTCAGTGCCTAGATTTCCATTTCACCCCCTATATCTTCCGGTTAGACGTAGTCCTACGTCAAAAGTTTAGACATGTACCTACATTATAAAAAATAAATGAATATTTTCCGATGCATAAAATAGTTTTTATTGAGTTTTGAAAACAGGAAGTTATGCTGTCGCACTCTGTACAACAGCACCAGTAGCTATGTGGAAAGCGTGGTCTTGTTAAACAGCCTTGCATTCCATCTGGCCTTGGTTCGATTCCTGTTGAGAACGTATGAACTTTTTTTGGTACAATCCCAAAAGAGATGGAAAAAGAAAAAGAAAGAGATGTCTGCTCTCAAACATACAAACATTTTAAAGCTTTTGAAACAGCTCATTATTTGCTCATTTGACCCTTCAGCACACGACAAAGCATTATTTCTGCCGAAGATGAAATGTTAGCCGCCAACGCTAGTTTTTTTCCTTTTCCTAAGAAAAATGTGCCCCTTCTAAACTCGAGTCGACCACGAGTAATCGGTTTCCTATTTTATTAACCTTAAGACGCGTCCACATTACGCCAATCGGCCTTGGTCGCCCGGTAAAGCCGGCTAAATGTGGACGTACCGCCCGGGCTTGGCGACGTGCCGAAAACCGACTCGAATCAAACCGAACCCAACCCGAATCTCGAAAAAATTATGCGAATAGCCCTTACAATTTCCAACAAGTCGCCAATACATCGGAATATGAGCTCTAAGGTGGCAATGGATGTATGGGAAAAATTTCATCATCGAATTTCAAAAAACGACCATGTACATTTTGTTTATTGGCCCAAAAAAATTATCTGTACAAAAAATCAAAACTTTGAACGCTTTGAGGCACCCCTAAATCATGTCCGATCGAGCTGAAACTTTGCACAGATAATTTTTTTGGGCCAATAAACAATATGTGGGCTCTTTTACAGGGATAAAATTTTTCCAACAACTTTCTCATGTTTTCTTTGAAATAATTACAGGTCAGACTCGATTATCCGGAGTATTAATTTTCTTTCGCTCCGGATAATCGAGTCATAAAAAACAATTTTCTCTCGGTAAACGTATTATAATTATGATTTGCACTTATTTATTAAACGGTTTTATCTAGGTTAACCCGTTTGTATGTTTATTACTTTGTAATGAAGCGTTGTACCACATTAATAGAAATTTAACCCTCTTCCAGTTGACCGATTGATCTCAAATTTGGAACACATCTATATCTCTGGTGTCATTATAAAACTGCGTATTCCATGGTCTTGAAAATCCAAGATGGCGGCCGCTACAAAATGGCGGATTACACATGTTCTCAAAACCCCATCAATATGGGTTTTCCCAAAATCCCATCAATATGGGTATCAAATGAAAGGGCTTGACTAGTAAAACACAGTTATTTATGCAAAATGTAAATCCAAGATGGTGGCCGCCACAAAATGGCTGATTATATATTTTCTCAGAATCGCTTCAATATGTATATCAAATGCCACCACAAAGTGGCGCCATATTTTTTTTTTCAAAACCTCTTCAAAATGGGTATCAAAAGTTTGTAAAGTTTGTTTGCAGGGTTGTCCCACATTAATAGAAAATTAAACCCGTTCCTGTTGTCTGATTGAACTGAAATTTGGAAGACACCTTTAATTCTACTGTCATTATCAAACTATGTATTCCATGATCTTGAAAAATTCAATTTGGCCATCGCTAAAAAAATGGCTGAGTGATTTAACATGGAGAACACGAAACATAATGAACAACATAAATTCAAAAAGGTCGCCGACACTAAATGGTCGACTATGTATTTTTTGCAATTCCCTCAATATCGATATCAAATGAAATGATTTGACTAATAGTACATCATGAAAATATTCCGAAGAAAATTAGGTAAGAAATAAACGTTGGTTTTCCATTATCCGTTTCATCATATACCCCACGATTTTATTTTAGTCTCATCATTGCCATAGATCAATGAAGGAACGGATGTGATAACTACTAATTGCTACTTGCCAAATTATTTTCAAGCTCTTAGTACATTAAACCGTTTAACTTAAACCAGTTTTTTCAATTATTTTTTTTCTAGTTTTTTAGTAAATTATCTGTATCATTAGTATACTTCTCTACACTAAAACCATTCAAAAAATTTATGTTTTTTCAAATTTTGTTTCTTACCTAACTTTCTTCGGAATATTTCGATGATATACTGTATTCTATTAGTCAAATCATTTCATTTGATACCAATATTGAGGGTATTGCAAAAAATACATAGTCGACCATTTTATGGCGATGACCTTTTCGAATTTATGTTGTTCATAGTGGAGTGTATTCTCCAAGTCAAGTGATTCAGCCGTTTTTTAGCGGCGGCCAAATAAAATTTTTCAAGAACATGGAATACGCAGTTTTATAATGACAGTAGAATTAAAAGTATGTTCCAGTATGTTGTTCAATTTAGATCAATCAGTCAACAGGGGCGGGGTCAATTTTCTATTAATGTGGGACAACCCTACAAACACTCAAACATACATACAAACAGGGTAAGCTGAATGGAACCATTGAATAGTAATTGTTTATTTGGAAACTGTGGTCATCTTGGATTTGTATTTTTCATGATCTACTGTATTCTACCAGTCGAGCACTTTCATTTGATACCCTTATTGATGGGATTTGAAAAAAAATATGGCACCATTTTATGATGGCGGTCATTTTGGATTTGCTTTTTCTCATAATTTTTCATAAATTACTGAAAATATGTAATCACAACATTTCTAAGGGTATAAGCTTCCCAAAAATGCAAAAAACAATCGATTTCTTCGACCTTCCAGACCGGGGTCCCTCCTTAAGTGTCCGGATTTCGATTCATCTCGATACCCTAGAAAGGACTTTTCGTAAAACTCATTATTTTTCGAGTTATAGTCATTTAAGTGATGCGATATCTAATCTAGTACCGTTTTGTCTCAAATTCCAAATACTTCATTTTTAAATGTAAATTTATTTAGCTTTAATGCTAAATGTAATAATAATTGCACATATTTTTAGTTCTTTTCCATGAATATGTATTTGTAAATCAGTTTTACTGTAGTCAAGTAAAAAAAAAGACTCTATTAAAATTAATGAAACTTCATTCACCTTGTGATAATATACAAAGTTACCGTTCTGAATCATATTTCGGACGCTTAAGGCATATGATGCAGAAAACAGATATAAGCTTTATGCACAGGTATTATTTGGTTGATATTTTCAATAAATTAGTTTAATATGCTTTCAAGCTTTCTACTTTGGTACCTATTTGATTGAAAACATAAAAACATCATCGAATAAAATGCTTTTCAAATGAAGCGAATTAGAATCAAACTTCGGACACTAAATCAAATTTCGGACAGATTGAATTCAAATTTCGGACACTTTATTTTGTAATTTTTTGGACGAAAACTACATTACACTTGATTATATTTTATAATCAACTGCAAAACACTTACCAAGCAATCACAGTAAATTGTTAACGATGATGAGAACTGATGAAACACGGGAGAAATTTAAATATTTATGAACGGGTTAATTATACGTGCTCACGCTGAGGAAACGTCAAACACAAACGATAATGAGTAGTGTTGTCAGATTTTTCTCGATTATGTTATAATTCAAATGTAGTTCTCATATGAAATGATAGTGAATCCAAGGGATTACTCTAAAGAAGCAATTATGATATTAATTTTACAGTTATATCATCAGTGCATTAAGAATTTGAAGAGATTAGAACAAAGTGTCCGAAGTATGATGTCCGAAATATGATTCAGAACGGTATATCGAGCGTTTTGATTGAATCGATTTCGTAGTCCTACGTCAACAATGCGGTTGTTTCGTGGACATAACCCTGTTCAATTTTTAAATAACAAATAATTTGATATCGCGCTTCATGGAATATTTATTACTGTCGACGCTTATGATTGACGATACTCATGCTGTTCACATTTACATTGAAAATTCCTCAATCCGGTTCCGGCGGAAATGAGAATCATCGAAAGCGACCATCATGTAAGTAAAATCTTCAAGCGTTTAGAGGCACCCCTAAATCATGTCCGATTGAGCTGAAATTTTGCACAGGTCATTTTTTGGGCCAATAAACAAAATGTACACGGTCGGTTTTTGAAATTTGACATGACCATTTTCGTGTATACAACTATATACAACTATGAAGTACCAATTTCTCAACTTAACTGTTTCTCTCATGAGAATACCTCGGATCAGTAGTAGGCCACCCCGTTCGGGGCTCTGGCAACCCTATCCCAACCAATACAAATTGCTGGCTACAAAAAAAAATGGCCGCATAGGACCCCCCTGACCCGTGACGATGAAGCGGAGGAAGAGAAATATTGTGTGAAGCTGAATTGGAACGGAAATATCGAATTTAGAAGGAAAGAGCATTCGTGCTTCTCGATTTCTTCATCCAAGGCATCCAAAAAACAATCAGCTCAATATATTAAACCAATAAATTCAAACCTGCAAATGTGGAACATTCAAGACATAATTATTTTAATGTTTTTTTTTTCTCAGCTAAATCGGCAGAACAGCCTATTCGTCCCAATTCAGGATTGTACACCCTGAGGGCGAAAAAAAGTATGATTCTAAATTTTCCAAAAAAATGCAAGGTGTGAGCAGAATGGAAGAATTTGTTTTGTTCGGTAGTTTTTCCTTGAATTGTGTACATATACATAAATGTTTCATATAAAATTATGTGTCAAACCGGTTTTACACTATTTTGATAAGCATTTGCAAATCAACATCTCTGTTCTCCCAAAACCGACCCGGAGTCATTGTGTACCATGATTTTTTAAAATTAGATTGCCGACTACCTTTTTTTTAATTGTATGCCACTGTATTTTCATTTTTTTATATTTTTCGTAACGTTTGTTGAATGAAATGTCAAACTTTGTTCTCATCTCCCTCCTGATGATAATTCTGAAGTTTTCATTTGCTAACGCTTCGTTTTAACTCGAACAAATTACACCATCAGGAAAGGCAGTTCGAAGACGCTTGATAATACGCGAACCATACGCGAACTCCTCGTGTGTCATGTTCCGTTCAGGTAGGCGTTTATTGAGAGACCTCGCACATGCGAGCAGCGTGATGAAGTGTAATGATTATATCGTGATCCTGACAGCGCAGCGCGTCTCGGGGTTCGCAGTTCTCATGCGGATTTCTTGCACATTACGTGCGCAACTTCTTGCCCCTTCGTTTGGTGAACCCCTTCCCCTGGTTGGGTTTGGTTGTTATTATTAAAACGTACAAGTAACGACCTCAATAAATTTATGACTTTATGCAACGGCAGACATGTTGACTCTGGCGTTTTTCCCGTCGGTTTGCGCTTTCGACCTATTATTTGTAAGACTGGAAAGTTATGCGAAATGCAGCATACACTTTTTTGATAAATAAATCATTGGAGGGTTCGTTTGATTCTGTCGAATCGAGAGAGAGATTGTGTTGGGTAGCAATCAACATGAACGGTAATTTGCAGCGGAGAGTGTTCATGCAGGCTTTGAATACATACAATTATGATTATTTGTGAGGCTTAGTGCGTTCTCCATGATCCGCGAAACATGTTGTCAATTACCAAAACAATCAGTGGATATGAGAAGAATTCGACAGATTCGACGAACAAATCTCCTACGAACGAAGAACGGGGAAGCGATACAACCGAGGCGATTTTAAATCGCCTCAATTCAAACAGCTAACGAACTGAAAATTGATTAAAAACAAATGTCGACGAAAAAGCAGAACACAAAAATCAAATACCGAAAGAGTGCACGTCTCGTGCGCAGAGGGCAGTGGCAGACAGTATGCTTTTTTTGGTTTCTGATGATTCTCTCCCTTCCAAGATGGTGCAAAGACGGCCATCATTCGCGGAACTGAATCGAATAGAAAACAAAAGAAAAAAAAAACTTATTTTGGACAAAATTTACCGTTCGCTCCAAACGTAACGAGGGCTGTGATATAGAGTTGTACTAACACAAAACGGGGAATAACCAAATAAAACCCGAAAAGGAGCAATCTCAAGAATGTCGGGTAATCAAATTGTGAAGTTGTGGAAAAACCGCAGACAGACGGGTTCCAGAAAAAAAAAATTTCTTGCTCTTTGGTTTTGTCCATGGGAGCATTCAGCTTAGAAAAGTAATATTTTGAATTATGAATGGGAATTCAGTACCAGTTCGTATTTGCAATATGTTCTAAAAAGTTCATGTTACGAAATCTGACGCAGCAAAAAACAAACACTTTTTGAATATTCAAAAAAAATCTTTCATAGAAGTTTGGATTTTAAAGTTTTGACAGATGCGTTAAAAAATGGACTAATTTCGAAATGGAATAAACAAACTACATACAATAATTCAATGGAACATTTTTTTCTTAAATCTTAAGTGTATTAGGCCTTCTACAAGAATACATTGACACCCTTATCAGTTGACTTGCAGCAAACATGGCGAAAATAGTCCAGCAACTTTTTTGGCAGCTTGACAAAAAAAATTCAAAATTTTAGTTACTACCCGTTATTTATCTTTTAACAATACAACAAGAACTCAACAAACAAACAAAAAATCAAAATCAGAATAGTTACAAGCTGGCGAATAGAGAAGGCAAAATTGCCGACCGCTTCATTGGTTTATGAGATAGATAGATGTACAATAATTTATTCACATCAAATTAGGAATTCAAAGAATCTGTGACGTGATGTCTGATGACGACATCATCATGACTCTAGGCGACTATAATCTTCCTAATCTGAGGTGGTATTTCTATGAAGATATCAATGGTTATCTTCCCTCCAACTTATCAACAGAGCAAGAGATAGCGCTTACTGAAACAATTTCCACAATTTCCAATTTCCTTTTCCAGTCAATCACGAAATAGACTACAAAAAGCCCGCAACATTTTTTTCAACGACAGGACTGACGAAAACTGGCGCATTCGGCATTGTAACGAAAACAGCTTCAATGACCTTGTCGTCGAACTCCTAGCTTCAACTTACAAAGCACACGTTGATAGACTATAGACCAAACTGAAGCAAGATCTGAAGTCATTTTGGAGTTTCATCTGAGCACAAAAAAAGACGGGTGGGTAATGTCGGGGACATAACCGGAGTGACGTAGGACTATACAATGGGGACAGCTTTTGTTAAATACATATTTTAAATATATTGTTTTATTTTCTTCTCCTACGTGAATACCTACTTATCTACCTGAAAAATGGATTAGTTTACTGTTTACTCTTTATGAATATGTTGATGGTTCTGAAAAGAACATTTGGTGTTGTGTTTTTGTTATCACTCGATATTCCCACATTGTTCGGTTAAACCTTCCTGTTTAGCTATTGCGTTTGCCACTCGCCACAGCTTTCACAGTTGGAAAATTTCTTCCCATCCAGCTTGTGACATATTTTTGAGTAAATTACATTTAATGCGAAGTGCCGGAGAAAAACTTTGCCACTCACTGAAACTAATTGTTGCCTTGATGAGCGCCGAACCGAAGCTGCTCTGTTCTTGATGTCCACCGAACCGAATGTGTTCTGTTCCGAATGCAGGTTTTCTTATCGTCGCGAGCAGCTTTGCCAGCTAACTCGATCACTCCGGCGGCCGAGACTATATAACGCCGGCTAGGTGGACTGGTACACAGGTACTAACGCGCTCGGCCTAGCTACCCTTCCGGTGCAATTGGCGGATACACCTACGGGAAATTGCAGACCAACACGGTTCGAGCGGGATTTTGCCTTTCCCTTCTCTTTTCCTCCTTTGTTGAGTACACGATGTCGATGCCGTACAACCACACGGGTTTACGGTTTGAAAGAAAATAAGATATTTTTTTGGGGTCCGCGTGTTTTATACTCTAGCGGTACACACTCACAGGATAGAGACAAATCGGCAGACTCAGCCAGAGGGGCGAGTCCAACGAGACGAACGAATGAGCGTTAAAAGGGAGCGATGGCAAAAAAAAATACATTCATTACGATTTGTTCGCTCGTTGGATTCACATGCAGGCTAAAAAGGGTCCTTTTCAGGATCACAAAATTATCTTCAATCTAAAGAGTTTATTGTTTTGTTATCACTCGATATCCCCATCTTGTTCGGCTAAACCTTTCTGATAAGCGATTGCATTTGCCACTCGCCACAGCTTTCACAGTTGGAAAATTTCTTCCCATCCAGCTTGTGACATATTTTACAGTAAATTACATTCAATGGCACGTCGCATTACCACCACTCAGTGTCGGATTGGAGGTAATTTGAACATTGTAATTGAACTGTAATTGAACATTTGCGATGACAGTGGTACAGTGTCGACTTACAATGTGGGGTCATAATTTGGATCTCTATGTTTAAAAAAATGTCCAACTAAATAAGTCGCATTACATGTCTGTCCAATTAGCTAAATGTCCAACTAATTGTGAATTACTGTACTTTCAATCTGGAAACAATTTAAGAATTGGTGAAAATTGAATAATCAGGAAAGTCCCCAACTATCAATAAGCTCAGAACAACTGCCAAATTCACATACTCATCAGATCCTGGCAAACAAATTATGAAAAAATCAATTTGTGTTTTATTATTATTTTGGATAATGTTTTAGAAAGCATTGAACTGTATTTCCTAAACTCTTTTTTGGAAGGTTTAATGGCCCTGAAAAGCGCCTTGTTTTATGGAATGGTTCCAATTTAGAAAACTCAGTACTCGTGGTTTTGAAAAAAACCATTTCGGACGCCCTCGATGCCGCCTGGTTCTGGATTTGCCACCAAAGCAGTTTGTATAAAGAACAAACTTTTTTCTTCTGCTACCTGATGCTGTTTTGCGATTGCGTTTGCCACTCGCCACTCGCTGCAACTGCCTGTTGTCTTGATGTCCACCGAACCGAATGTGTTCTGTTCCGAATGCGGGTTTTCTTATCGTCGCGAGCAGCTTTGCCAGCTAACTCGATCACTTCGGCGGCCGAAACTATATAACGCCGGCTAGGTGGACTGGTGCACTGGTACTAACGCGCTCGGCCTAGCTACCCTTGCGGGGAACTCCAGACCGACACGGTTCGAGTGGGTTTTGCCTTTCCCTTCACTTTTCCTCCTTTGCCATGTCCAGACATGGCTGCTTGTGTTGGTTTGTTGATGTGTTGTGATGCGAACCGATGTGGTGTACGGTTTGGATGAGAATGATCGTTACGGCAGCGGAGCGGGGATTTTTAAGCTGACTGACTGGCTCGAGAATTACGCATGTGTGAGACTGCGACCAATGTTTCCCTCATTTTTTTTCTTCTTCCTTTCCAATCGTGCTTCATTCTATTTCGCTGCTGCTCTGGTTGCCCGTTTTGGTCGCTACGATTTGAGGAGCACAAAATGGACCAATCAAAAATGGGCACATAGTGTATTTGGACAATGCTTGATATTTCACAATTACTCAATTATTTATCTCAAGAAAAATTAAATGTTATTCGTTATGATAGATGCGTAGATATATTTCCTATCAATTGATGCAAAAACCTTTGCGATCTATTGAGAAATGCTCGAGTTATGAGCGTTCCAAATCTTGCATTTTTTCCTACTTGTTCAGTGTCTAGATTTTCATTTCACACCCTATATCTTCCGGTTAGACGTAGTCCTACGTCAAAAAACAAAAACCGAATACCATCCAACGTCGAGTATTGCGGATCTACGGCCAGCACATCATGCGAAGCAGCATACTTATTTGCCAAATTCTTTAAAAGTGTGTTTCGCACGTCTACACAAATACCCCTCTTCGAGAATTTTCAACGCGTGCCTTCGTTCGATGTTCATCTCCCTGCCAGACAATTTTCGACTATAGAGGTCCTCCAAGCCCTCCTTGATGCTTCCAAAGTTGCTGGAGTGGACGGGTTACCTCCATTTATCATTGAGGCCTGTAGGCGTGAGTTGGTGGTGCCAATAACATGGATTTTCAATCGTTCTCGCTCTGATGGTGTCTTCCCAACCATGTGGAAAACTTCCAGAATGGTACCCACCCACAAAGCCGGCAGCCTGGAACGTATAGTGAACTACCGAGGTATTTCCAAACTCTGCTGCTTAGGCAAAGTGCTTGAAACACTTGTTCACCACTACCTATACAATGCCGTGTCCCTCGTATAAGAAGGCGTTAGCAGAATCGCAGTAACGGAGATAATTCAGATCAATCTGAACCATTGCAACACAGCTCAGCAACTGTTGTGGCAGTCGACAACAGAGACAAAATGCGACGTTGCAATCATAGCGGAGCCGTACCGAGTACCCCGTGATAACGGCAGCTGGGCGACGGATAGTTTAGGGATTGCTGCAATACAGGTGATGGGCAGATATCCTATCCAGGAAGTGGTTGGAGGTTCACATGAAGGTTTCGTAATCGCCAAAATTAATGGAATCTTCATGTGTAGTTGCTACGCACCCCCGAGATGGACAACTGATCAATTCCACCAGATGCTAGACGCAATGACCGAGGAACTAATTGGTAGAACACCGATCGTCATTGGAGGCGACTTCAACGCCTGGGCGGTGGAGTGGGGAAGTAGATGCACCAACATCAGAGGGTACAGTCTACTGGAAGCTCTAGCAAAGCTGGAAGTAACGTTACTGAACGAAGGTACCACCAGCACTTTCCGGAAAGATGGGCGCGAATCCATCATCGACGTTACTTTTTGCAGTCCGTCGCTGTTGGCGAGTACGGTGTGGAAAGTGTGCGAGTCGTATACGCACAGTGATCACCAGGCGATCCGGTACAGAATCGGTCAACGAAACCACGTGCTAGTTCGGAGGACAACAAGCTGTGAGCGGAAGTGGAAGACGAATGCTTTCGACAAGGACCTTTTCGTCGAAGCACTTCGTCTAGATAGCGAAGTTTCAAATTGGAACGCAGAAAAGTTGACAGATCTACTGGTGAGAGCATGCGACACTACCATGCCGAGGAAAGTTGCACCAAAAAATGGAAGACGCCCAGCTTACTGGTGGAACGACTCTCTTCGCAACCTTCGCGCTAGCTGTCTTCGAGCCAGAAGACGCGTTCAGAGAGCACGAAACAGTGCTGATAGAGACGAACGTAATACGGTGTACCGAGCAGCTAGAGCCGCCTTGAAACGGGAAATAACAATGAGCAAAGCGAACTGTTTTAAGGAGCTGTGCCGAGAGGCAGATGCTAACCCATGGGGCAACGCGTATCGAGTCGTGATGGCGAAGATCAGAGGACCTGTGACGCCCGTCGAATCGTGTCCCGAGAAGCTGAAGGTCATTGTGGAGGGTTTATTTCCGATGCATGATCCTACGATATGGCCACCGACACCGTACGCCGAAATAGCTACCGAACGTTCTCAAGTTTCCAATGAAGAACTGGTAGCAGTGGCGAAGAGACTGCAGGTAAAGAAAGCGCCCGGCCCCGACGGAATCCCCAACGCGGCCTTGAAAACGGCGATTCAGACGTTCCCGGACATCTTCAGGATAGTGCTACAGAAATGCCTGGATGATGGTCACTTTCCTAAGAAATGGAAGATCCAAAAGATAGTGTTGCTGCCAAAACCAGGAAAGCCCCCGGGGGTACCAACATCCTATAGGCCTATATGCCTGCTGGATACGCTCGGGAAACTCTTGGAAAGGATTATCCTAAACAGACTGACGAAATGTACGGAGAGTGACCATGGTCTGTCAAAGATGCAGTTTGGATTTCGGAAAGGCAGGTCCACCGTTGATGCTATCCGGACAGTGGTTGAAAAAGCAGAGAAGGCATCACAGCAAAAGCGGAGGGGTGACCGACATTGTGCTATAGTAACGATCGACGTGAGGAATGCTTTCAACAGCGCTAGCTGGGAAGCCATCGCCGAGTACCTACACCGTATGAAGGTTCCTGGGTACCTGTGCAGAATTCTAGGAAGCTACTTTCAGAACCGCGTCCTAGTCTACGAGACGAGCATGGGGCGGACAACGTTGAATATAACGGCCGGCGTACCACAAGGCTCTATCCTGGGCCCAACGCTCTGGAACGTAATGTATAACGGTGTACTGAATCTGAAGCTTCCCAAAGGCGTGGAGATCGTGGGCTTCGCGGATGATATCGCTCTCACAGTGGCAGGCGAGACACTCGAAGAGGTGAAGATGCTTGCAATCGAGTCCATCGTCTCAGTAGAGAACTGGATGCAAGCAGTGAAACTGCAGATTGCTCATAATAAAACGGAAGTATTGTTGGTGAGTAACTGCAAAGCCGTGCAGCGAGTGGAAATTACAGTCGGGGAACACGTGATACCTTCTAAGCGTAGATTGAAATACTTGGGGGTTATGATCGACGACCGGCTGAATTTCAACAACCACGTCGACTACGTCTGCGAGAAAGCAGAGAAGTCCATTAGCGCGATAGCGAGAATAATGCCGAATAACGCAGGACCTTGCAGTAGCAAAAGACGTCTTCTGGCTGCTGTATCCTCGTCCATACTGCGGTATGGAGCACCAGCCTGGTCTGCGGCTCTCGAAACCCATCGGAATCGTAGAAAACTGGACCGCACGTTTCGGCTCATGGCGATGCGAGTGGCGAGCGCGTATAGGACGATCTCGTTGGAGGCAGTCTGCGTTATCGCCGGCATGATCCCGATTGGCATCACTCTGGCGGAAGACGGAGAGTGCTACAGACGGAAGGAAATCAGAGGTATCCGGAAAACAGCGAGAGTAGAATCACTCTTGAAGTGGCAGCAGGAATGGGATTCGGCGGAGAAAGGTAGGTGGACGTATGGGCTCATACCGGTACTATCGACCTGGCTGATGAGGAAGCACGGGGAGGTGAATTTTCATCTGACACAGTTCCTGTCTGAACATGGCTGCTTCAGGCAATATTTGCACCGGTTCGGGCACGCAACGTCGCCACTCTGTCCGGAGTGTGAAGACGTGGAGGAAACACCAGAACACGTGGTATTCGAGTGTCCCAGGTTCACCGCAAGACGCGAGGGGCTGCCTGCCCTTCATGCCGGGAACATAGTGGAGGAAATGTGTCGCGAGGAGGGCACCCGGAACGCTGTGAACAGTGTAATTGTGCACATCATGTCCGAGCTACAGCGGAAGTGGAGGGTCGACCAGCGTGGTAATAACCCCTGACCGTAGAAGAGAAACAACTGCGAGGGCTGCTGCAACGGACTGTACCCCACGAGAGTCGCTGTGACGGAGTGCGCGTTATGTTGGAGGGCACTGCCTAATCGGCGCTCCGTTGGGAAGAGAAATCCTGCGAGGGTGGCTGTGACGGGACGCGCGTCAAGTTGGAGGGCGCTTCCTAATCGGTTCACGTCTCGACAGGTGAGAAACCCCGCGAGGGTGGCTGTGACGGGTTGCGCGTCAAGCTGGAGGGCAATTCCTAATCGGTACACGTCTCGACGGGTAAGCGGAATCTGAAGAGCAGGACAACAAAAGGCTGGCAATGCCTGTTGGTGGATTGGATGGAGGAACACTGCGAGGGTCGTCTAGACGAAGCGAGCGCCTAGGAGATGTGTACCCCACGAGAGCTGCTGTGACGGAGTGCGCGTTATGCGCGAGGGTGGCTGTGACGGGGCGCGCGTCAAGTTGGAGGGCGCTTCCTAATCGGTACACCTCGACGGGTAAAAGGAATCCTTTGCAACGGATGTGCGCGGCGGAGTACAACGGATTCGTAAATGAGATATACAGAGAAAAAGGGAAGGATCAACGCTAGTTAGCGTTGAAAACTCGTGAAGTGCATGAGCACAGCCGCCCCCTGAAGTAGTCGCCTAGATGTGGTCCCGGGGGGAATGAGGCTACGAGTAGAGGGCTTGGTTTTTGTGGGTGCGATCCCCACTCGACGTCTGGGTTATCCCTTCCCAGATAAGGCTGGAAGAGCGTTCCTCACCTCTATAAAAAAAAAAAAAAAAAAAAAAAACCTATACAATGCCGCTAAACCGATTGTGTCCGAAAATCAGCATGGTTTCGTCGAACGCCAGTCGACAAATCTGATGTGCTACGTGAGCAAATTATTCCATGCGATGGAGAATCGGCGCCAGGTAGATTCAGTCTATGTGGACTTCTCAAAGGCTTCTGACACGGTATCTCACACTTTTGCCATAGCTAAACTGCAGCACATAGGATTCCCGGATTGGATAACCAGTTGGCTGAAATCCTACTTATCGGACCGTAAGGGTTATATCCAGATTGGCGCCGATTGCTCTAGTTACTACTTTTGATATCCCTTTCGGAGTTCCGCAAGGAAGCGTGCTTGGACCTCTAGTTTTCATTCTTGCCATCAACGACCTAGAACATCGATTGTCAACAGATAAAATATTCTTTGCTGATGACCTGAAAATCTTTAGGGTCATTGCATCAGATTCGGACTGTATTGCCATGCAAGATGATATCGACGAGCTACTCAAACGGTTTGAAGAGAATGGAATGTGCTTGAACATTAGCAAAAGTAAGGAGATCTCGTATGCTCGGAGTCACGCTAGTCCGGGGCACGCTTATAAGATCGGGACGATAACTCTGGAGCGTGTAAATGCCATCCACGATCTTGGAGTAATCCTCGATTCCAAATTGCGGTTCAACGAACATGTCACAAATATAGTTTCCAAGGCATATTCTGTCCTAGGATTTATTCGTCGACACGCATCGTTCATCACTGACGTTTATTCATTGAAATCATTATTTTGTGCTCTTGTCCATCTTAGAATATGCAACTCCAGTTCGGGCGCCGTATAACATGGCCCAAATCGTCAAAATTGAGCTGATCCAAAAGCACTTTATTCGCTTCGCCCTTCCACAGTTGCCATCTATGGATCCAGCTAACCTACCTCCCTACAGATCACGATGTATTCTGATTTAACTTGAAAGCCTATCATCCAGACGATTGAAATAGCAACGGATGTTCATATTCGACATAATTACAAACAGAACAGAATGTTCCGCTCTGCTCCAGCAAGTTAACTTGAACGCTCCATCTCGTTTGTTCCTCAAGCATAACACGCTCAATATCCTCCTCCACTGGACGAACCATAGGCACAATTGTCGTATCCGGACATAATTTTTGCTGTCTGGTTACGATTTTCCTTCCGCCGATTGATAAGTACCCCGCTGCTGCTGCTGCTCGATGTGTGCTCCGCTGATGCTGTCCCAAAAGTACGCTCCGCTACTGTACGAGTGAACTCTGCTGCTGCTGCCCGATGCGTACTCCGCTGCTATCCAAAAGGTTGGATCCTCTCCTGCTGCTGTCCGATGTGTGCTCCGCTACTGTCCAAATGGTCGGTTCATCTGTTGCTGCTGCTGTGCCCGATCTGTACTTCACTAAAGTCCGAAAAGTTGGTTCTTCCGCTGCTGCTTTCCACTGTGTGCTCTTCTGCATCCAAGTTAAGAATGAGCTCGCTCGACAACTTTACAACTTAAATGCATTTTTATTCAGATGTTTTGCTATTTGAATACATATTTTACAGTTCAAGTGACACAGCCTGGGCTTTACATCTTTGGTTCAGCTTTTGGATTTAAAATCATACTGTTGAGCAAAAGGTCCTTATTTTTAATTTGACAGTTGTTCACCATTTTAATGGTATTGTTTGAAATAAGAGCTCGCTTGAAATTGAGAGGCAGTTTATATAGCGGCGTTCATTATGTTTTCCTCCAGACGATACTCTTTCGTTTCACCCGCCCACCGAAATACAAGGGGAGATATTAGGGGTATATATTTCTTCTTTTTCTTTATGCTTATGAATTAAGTACACAATCCGGTGAATGTTTATTTATTGTTATTTGTACCACATCTCTTTCCTACAACAACAACTCACTCGGTGCGAGTTTACGAGCATTCAACAATGTGACTATAACATAAGCAAGGACGTTTTCAAAAATAGGATAAGGAATATAATTTAATAACAGTCTATACGATTTTTCTCGAAGACAAAGGAAATAAATAAATAAATAAATAAATCGGAAACCAGTAGAACTAGATATACCGTGTACGCCGTGTATACCGTGGAAGAATTAATCTCGAGAAAAACGCATTTGAAGTTTTATATCTAGGTCGTACCAGATTAGATACCGCATCACTAAAATTAATACACTGCGTTTCACGACTATAGAACCACACATTTTTTCTGAGTTTCCAGAGATACATAAGAAGTTGGTTGAATCGAAGTGTTTAGTGTAGAATATAATAACTATCTTCATTTAAAAGACTGGCCATTTTGAAATTTATTGTTGTGTTCAGACGCGAAACATTTAAAAAACTAAAATTCCAGTGATTCATAACTATAAAACCAGATGGCAAAACTCTCACTCCTTTACAAAATTACGTGAATTTCACATGAATTACAATGAGTTTCTAATTCGTAGGTGATCTCAATTCTCAATCAGTTCAAATAACCCATTCGGGGTGGTTTTGATCAAGTTGCGCCATGTTGTAGTGTGTATCTCGTTCTACGCAGAGCATACTGCTCTTTTAAGTTCTTCAAATCACTCATGCTGCTTGTAAGCTGCATTTACTATTCGTACGATCACTCCTCATTAGTTAGGATTAGGATTAGGATAGGATTTTGATCCAGTAAACAAGCTGTCCTGTCCAGAATCTGAACCCCCTATTCAATAAACCATGCATTATGAGCAGTGCTTGGATTTTGAATGAACTGAATATGAGAATATGCCCTTTATTCGTTTTCTCATTCATGTACGTTGCTCCCTTTGAACCATTCAACACTACGGTGCCTGGCGAATTGCCTTGATTCACTGCCATCGACATCGGTGAACCATCAACATTCGAAGCTTGAATTTTAAAAGAGGAGCTCCAATGTCCAATTTCAAACGCTTATTGCTCAGTCATTTCATGACGGATTGATGAGATTTTTACATCAAAACATAGCGGCACTCTATAACAATTTTTCACTTTGAATAAAATTATATATATCATGTAAATAACTATCGAACAATTGAAAAATCCAACCCCTATCCAAACGGTACTGATTGGTCGAAATTGACGTCATTTCTTTTTCGCCTGCTTCGCTTCTTTCGTTCCCCGATAAGTATTTGCATGGCGAGCGAGTGGAGGCGCCTATTTCTCACATACCAACTGATATAAAAGGACGGTAGCATTTTTGGATTTCTAGAGACGAATGAACTCTCAGAGTTTAAAGTCTCTCTAATTCAATACCTTCCTTCCTTGGATTTCTCATTCTCGTTCAACGCTCAGATCGGCAAACATCTGGGTTTCTAGTGTGCAGTGCTCTACAAATCAACCAACACCATACGGTGCGGCAAAGGAGAGGAAGCCATCGGCAACCAACGATGGATGCGAAGCGGCAAAGGGAGCAAAGAAGAGGAAGCAGCGGAGAGCATCGAATTAAATCTAGTGTGCATTGCTGGTGCGCTCCTCTTCACATCAACAATTGGATGCGGTAAAAGAGGCAGAGGAGCGAAGTGCATTGCATCGCATCGTATCACACCCGCTATCCGTCGTTTAGCTCGTCGTGGTGGTACCAATCAAACCCTCGCAAATCGGCGCACAGAAGCCGATTGCGCCAAGGTCAAGGAAAGCATCAGCGAATCCGTAAAAGCTACCGCTCCCAAAACTAAACTGCTACATCCGACTGAAACGCAGCAGATTCCGTACAACCCATTAAACCATTCCAGTCCTTCTCAGGACTATCAATTTGTTTTGAAACAAAAGAGTTTATTTTACTGTTTTCCACTTACCACAAAAACTATATAAAACTATGATTTTTCGTTTCTTTGTTTTTAAGAGGCTTTAAACTTTGCAGTTCATTCGCCTCCAAAATAAAACTATGATCAAAAATACTGTTTATTTTTACATTGTCTGCTAACAACTAACAGGGAACCATCATATCACGTCTAGAAATGTCTCAAATTTTCGTAGGGGCATATTGCAATAAACGATTCATTCGAGGAAATGTCTATAAGTATTCGATTAATCGAGCGAATATTCGTTGACCAGACATCGATAAAAGTTACTTCAAATATAATTTTAAATAAACATCGAAATGCTAAATAATATAATTTTTAATGAAATCGTTTTTCAGTTTGATCCAATATATTAACAATTCATAATTCATGCGGCGATAGAAAAATAAACCCATTACCAACGTAATTCACATAATTCTTATGGGAAAACGTACTGTTTTGACGTAGGATTACGTCTTTCGGGAACATATTGGGGTACAAATTGAAAATTGAAAATCGAGCACATCGTGAAAATTGTCCGATTTCAAACGCTTATTGCTCAGTCATTTCATGATCTTCTTCTTCTTCTTCAATGGCACTAACGTTCCTAGAAGAACTTCGCCGTCTCAACGTAGTATTACTTGCGTCATTTTTATTAGTACTTAGTTGAGATTTCTATGCCAAATAACACAACACGCCTTGAATGCATTCTGAGTGGCAAGCTCTAGAATACGCGTGATCACAGTGCAAGTCGGAGGAAATTTCTTTGACGAAAAATTCCCCCGACCAGATGGATTCATCATGATGGATTGATGAAATTTCTGCGTCAATCGACTTCGGCACTCCATAACAATTTTTTATATTGAAGAAAATAATATATGTCATGAAACTAACTATCGAACAATTGAAAAATCTCAACCACTATCCTAACGGAAATATCCACTTATGAGTGGTCGAAATTGACGAAACATGCGGCGGGTCCCTAACAGAGACACCAAAACCAAGCTGTCTGGGGGAAATCGACATTGCAAATACATGAAAATGGTGGAGCTTTTGCTCCCACCGAAATATGTTCCATAACAGAGACATCAAAACCAAGCTGCCTGGGGGAAAAGGGCATTGCAAATACATGAAAGTAGGGGAGCTTTTGTTCCCACCGAAATGTGTTCCCTAACAGGGACATAAAAAATAAGCTGCCTGAGGGAAATCGGCGTTGCAAATACATGAAAGTAGGGGGGCTTTTGTTCCTACCGAAATGTGTTCCCTGACAGAGGCATCAAAACCAAGCTGCCTGAGACAAATCGGCATTGCAAATCTATGGAAGTAGGTGGAGCTTTTGTTCCTACCGAAATGCAACACAGACATTAAAACCAAATAATTATCAAAGAGTTCAACGATGTAATTCTTCAAACATATCCAAAATCAACAGATAGCCTAACGGATTCCTACGTCAACTAGGCGGTCGTGTCTCGGACACAACCTTCCTGTGACTTTTTTTTTGAACGTTACGTATCTTTCAGGTAATAATATGAAACTTGAACTATTAATGTTAGTTCAAATATTCTATTTATAACAAGTTAATCTACCTAACAATGGTTTTTGGCTAGAATTATCTCCACTTTTCAAAAATTATCTTTCCTTTTCAACTGCAAACCGGAAACTGGTGCGTTAGTGCGCTTTTTATAAAGTAAAAAACTATAGTACGCGAAGATAAGCGCTTTGGTGTTGCATGCATTGACATAAACTTATATACAGTATCAGAACAAAGCCATTCCTTATACTTCTATTAGGCATGGTAGAGTTTGATGAAAGGCACAACTTGACAAACCTGACCCAAAAAAGTTATTCGATATACAATTTTGGACTCGAAACTGTATACAGTTTGAAAGAGAAATATTTTTTTAATGTTTCGAATATGACTTATTTCGAAAAAAAAGTTACCTTTTAAAGTTAAGGTGAAATATAAGTGCCTATTATAAGTACAGTGGGGTGAAAATCGTGACTTTTGAAGATTTAGTTGAATTTTTACCAGGAATTTTTTATATCGATATTGCAGCAAAATTAAGAAAGACAGAAGTTGGGTGTCGAAGAACAAATTGTAGAGAACTAGAGAACTTTTTTCGTTTTTTTTTTGCCACTGAAGAGTTCATTTCGCTATCTGAATAGTGAGTGAAGTGCCCTGCCTGCAAGTGGATAGAGGCTTTCATCCTCGGAAAGCCAAGCATTGGTTTTTGTTTTGTCGCTGCTTCGCCGACATTGGAGATTTCGCCGAGTCATCGTGCCAACAGTGACAGTGCGGGTAAGCTTTCACCGACGACTGTGTGTAGTGGTGTCGTAGGCACATTCCCACCACCAACGAGCTTTCAGCACGCTCCCGTTCATCTGCACTGGAGTGCGTTCATAGGTGAATAAGATTAAATATAGTGAGAGAAAATATTTATTAATTATAAGTTTTTTTTTTGTTTGTTTTTGTGAATTATTATTATTGTGAAATATTATTTTAAAAAAAATACTTAGAATATAAGTGCCAATTTTAAAATGGCAGAGGGTGGGGGACCTTCGGATATGGAGGTCTCTGACTCTAGTTCCCTCCTAAGTGATAAAAAAAAGTCACTCAAACGCGTACCAAATACGGAAGATACTTCTTCTGGGGACGAGTCAGCTAACCCTACCAAGCCTCCCTCCAAAAAACTAGCAAATCTCCCATCTGCCCTTAACGATCCCACTCTACCTTCAACCTCGTCTTCTCCCTCTGTTCTTCCCGCTCCTTCTCAACCTTCGTCTTCCCACTCTCAATCCCCGTCCTCGCCTTCCCCCCCTGTTATTCCCACTCCCCGTGTAAAGGTCTATCCAGAAGATGCGCCCGGAACTGGTCCCTGGGTTGTTTTCTTCAGGCCTAAGCCAAATGGAAAGGCGTTGAGAGTCATGCAGATCGCGAAAGATCTGGCAAGGTATACCTCCGTTTCGGAAATTTCGAAGGTTAGACCAAACAAATTGCGAGTTGTCGTGAATGATCGAAAAGACGCAAACAAGATTGTTGTCGATCAGCATTTTACAATTGAGTATCGGGTCTACATTCCCTCTCACATAGTCGAAATTGAGGGTGTGATAACCGAAACGGGCTTGACGTGCGAATACATTACGAGTGAAGGTACCGGCCGTTTTAAAAAACTGCCCTCGACGACTGTTAAGATCTTGGGTTGCCGCCAGCTCGGAACAGTCTCCCATGAAGGAGAAGAAAAGAAATTTACGCCGTCCAACTCGTTTCGAGTCACCTTCGCTGGTTCAGCTCTCCCTGACTACGTGATGGTAGATAAATTGAGGTTAGCCGTGCGACTTTTTATTCCAAAGCCAATGACTTGTCTAAAGTGCAAGTCAGTTGGTCACACGGCTGCTTATTGTGCCAATAAAGAACGATGTGCCACTTGCGGAGAACAACATGAGGGGAAATCCTGCAGTGCGACTGAGCATAAGTGTCCATATTGCGGGGGATCCCCACACGTGCTCTCAGCTTGTGAAACATACAAGGCTCGCTGGGAGAAACAGAAGCGCTCTTTGAGGGAACGCTCTAAACGCACTTTCGCAGAAATTTTGAAGGGCGCTTCTCCACTGGCTCAAGAACAACAACCAATCAATACACACAATATCTTCGCTACGTTGCCAGTCGACGAAATGGAAGCGGATACAGCTAACGGGGGCACGCCGTTCATTTCTCAAGGGAATCCCCGGCGCAAAAATGTGACCACTCCCAAAGTTCAAGGACAAGTCCCTCCGGTTATACCCCCTGTTAGCTTGCCCAAAAAATCGAGTGCAGCGGATAAGCAAAATCAGGTCCCTCCTGGCCTCCGTGGTAATAGTTCACCTTCGAACGACCCAGCACTCGAGGGGACATCAAAAACCCCAACTGTCCCTGTTTTTCCGTCCAGCTCAACTTCCCAATCGGGATTTATAAAGTTGTCTGACCTTGTGGCTCAAATCTTCACATGCTTTAATGTTTCCGACTCCATCAGAACCCTTGTCATCTCAATGCTTCCAGTATTAAAGGCAATTTTGCAACAATTGATGCAAACATGGCCCCTCCTTGCAATGATTATCTCTCTTGATGTCTAATTCAAATAGAGAGGTCGGAGATATCACTGTTTTACAGTGGAATTGTCGTAGTCTTATCCCTAAATTGGATACATTCAAATTTTTAATTCATAACTTCAATTGTGATGTTTTTGCTCTGTCCGAAACATGGCTTTCTTCGCGAGATGATATCTCTTTCCACGATTTTAATATTATACGCTTGGACCGCGATGACAGATACGGAGGGGTACTATTGGGGATCAATAAGTGCCACTCATTTTTTCGAATTGACCTTCCACCTATTGGAGAGATCGAAGCTGTTGCTTGTCATGCAAACATCAGAGGCAAAGACCTCTGTATTGTCAGCTTGTATTTGCCTCCGAGAGCTACAGTTAGCCGCAAGCAACTTGTTGACATGTGCTCACTCCTTCCTGAGCCACGATTGATCTTGGGAGACTTCAACTCTCACGGAACTGCCTGGGGGGAACAGTACAACGACTATCGTTCATCGTTGATATATGACCTTTGTAACAGCTTCAATATGACCGTTTTGAAAACTGGGGAAACAACACGTGTACCTAAACCTCCTGCTAAACCAAGTGCTCTTGACATCTCGCTTTGCTCGAATTCACTATCGTTAGATTGCAAGTGGAATGTAATCCAGGATCCCAACGGTACTGATCACTTGCCAATCAAAATTTCTATCACCAATGGGTTGAATTCTTCTGAATCAATAAACATGGCATACGACCTCACAAGACACATTGACTGGAAAAAATATGCGGACGCGATTGCTCTAGCCATCAATTCCAGAGATGGTTTGCTTCCATTGGAGGAGTATAACTTCATTTCTCGTTTGATCTATGACAGCGCGGTTCGCGCTCAAACGAAACCCATCCCAGGTTCCACTATTCGTCGAAGGCCTCCCAATCCATGGTGGGATGGCCAGTGTTCCAAGCTTTATGGAGATAAATCGAATGCATTTAAAGCTTTTCGGAAACGTGGAACCCCTGAGAATTTTCAAACGTATTTGGACCTTGAAAATCAATTTAAAAACTTGATCAAAGGGAAAAAACGTGCTTATTGGCGAAATTTCGTGGGAGGTTTATCACGAGAAACGTCAATGAAAAAATTATGGAAAGTGGCTCGAAACATGAGAAATCGCTCTTCAACGAATGAAAGCGAAGAATATTCACATCGATGGATTTTTAATTTTGCACGAAAGGTTTGTCCCGATTCCGCTCCAGTGGAAAGAATTATTCGAGATATACCACAAGATAGGTGCGATCTTGATTCCGAGTTTTCGATGGTAGAATTCTCTCTTGCTCTCCTTTCATGTAACAATTGCTCCGGGATCGGATAGAATTAAGTTCAACTTGCTGAAAAATCTCCCTGATGTGGCGAAACATCGCTTGTTGAACTTATTCAATCGGTTTCTGGAGCATAATATTGTTCCAGATGATTGGAGACAAGTACAAGTTATAGCTATTCAAAAACCCGGAAAACCCGCGTCCGACTTCAATTCGTACCGCCCAATAGCAATGCTGTCTTGTATACGGAAATTGTTGGAGAAAATGATCTTGTTTCGCCTTGATCGATGGGTTGAAACGAATGGCCTACTCTCAGATACACAATATGGGTTCCGCAAGGGCAAGGGGACGAATGATTGTCTTGCGTTGCTTTCTTCAGAAATTCAAATGGCTTACGCCGAAAAAAAACAAATGGCTTCAGTATTCTTGGACATAAAGGGGGCCTTTGATTCTGTTTCAATAGAGGTTTTGTCAGACAAATTACACTCTCGGGGTCTGCCGCCTCTATTGAATAATATGTTATATAACTTGCTTTGTGAGAAACATTTGAACTTTTCTCACGGAGATTCGGCAGTAAGTCGGGTCTCTTACATGAGACTCCCTCAGGGCTCATGTTTAAGCCCCCTTTTGTACAACTTCTACGTAAGCGACATTGACAATTGCCTTACACAAAATTGCAGCCTAAGACAACTTGCAGATGATGGAGTGGTGTCTGTCGTAGGATCAAACGAATCCGACCTGCAAGAATCCTTACAAGATACTTTGAACAATTTTTCAACCTGGGCCATTGGGCTAGGGATCGAATTCTCCACGGAGAAAACAGAGATGGTGGTTTTTCCTAGGAAGCATAAACCAGCAAAACCAAAGCTTCAACTTTTGGGTAAACCGATCACTCATGCTATGTCATTCAAGTATCTTGGGGTCTGGTTCGACTCTAAATGTACTTGGGGGACCCATATTAGGTATCTGAGTAAAAAATGTCAACAAAGAATAAACTTTCTCCGTACAATTACCGGCACCTGGTGGGGAGCCCATCCCGAAGATCTTATAATGTTGTATCGAACAACTATTCTCTCAGTGATGGAGTATGGCAGTTTCTGTTTTCAGTCAGCTGCCAAAACACACCTCATTAAACTCGAGCGAATTCAGTATCTTTGTCTCCGTATCGCGTTGGGATGTATGCCCTCAACGCATACCATGAGTCTCGAGGTTTTGGCAGGCGTACTCCCACTAAAAGATCGCCTCAATTTATTATCTCTTCGGTTCCTCATCCGGTGTAAGGTTATGAACCCATTGGTGATCGAAAATTTTGAGCAGCTGATCGAGCTAAATTTTCATTCTGGATTCATGAGCTCATATCATGAATTCGTCTCCATGCAGGTTAATCCTTCTTCGTATATTCCCAACCGTGTTTGTTTTCCTGACTACATCAATTCCTCTGTGCATTTTGATCTGTCCATGAAGCAGGATATCCATGGAACATCGGACTATCTTCGATCGAGGATCGTTCCACGTTGTTTGGTTGTTTGGATCGAGCACGTTGTTTGGTCGTGCGAGCTGTATCTTGTCGCCAGATCGAATTTAGTAGTCACCCTTCGGGCCCGAGGAAGGCAGCCCATTGAGAGTGTGAGTGTGATCATTGTCAATATATCCTCATATCCCCTCCTTTTCCTGAAGAAAATATGTCACCCTTCTAAACTCGAGTCGACCGCGAGTAATCGGTTTCCTATATTATTAACATTAGAATTAAGGAAAAATGTTTATATACTAGTAACAATACAGTAAGGAGTTCGGCTCCTTTAATACATAGGTTGAGCTTGTAAAAATAAACGATTTAAATAAAAAAAAAATTAAAGAACTTTAATCCAATCGATAGAAACAATAATGTTTATATTAATTTCTGGGATAAAACTAATAATAACATATTGAAAATTACCAACTTTTAAGTTTTTCACTTCCAAAATGTTATTTAAATACACTAATTTAGATGTTCCAGTACCTTATTCTTTAGCGTACTTTTTAATGTAGATCCAGTTAGAGGCAACAGAGTCTGAAACAACAAAAAGTTCTATAACTCTGTCATTGTTGAAATTCAAACATATGCGTAGAAGGATTTTTCTCATCAAATATGATCGTCTATCATCTCCTGAGAGATTCTGAATAAATTTATTTTTTTCGTATGAGAAAGGTGTGACTTTAAGAAATGAATAAAAAAATTAAATTCTACTTTTATATTAAAAAAAACGAAAATATATGCATAAAAAACGAATAGAACAATGTTTTTGACTCGATAAAATACAGAATTCGATTATATACAGTTTAAAGTTCGTAAAAAGTTCGGTATGTATATTAGCAAATTTCGATACTGTAAGAAAGTATGAAACGCTGTTGAAAACTATAGAGAAACTGCTATACGCGATGTCCAGAACAACAACGACATACTGCTTCGCATAGTAGTTTCAAAACAATTGATTGTTATTTCAAGCAATAATTCCAAGAGTATAAATCTAAACATTTAATTTTTAAACGATTTGTTAATAAAACTTGTCATTATCGATGCGCGTTTTTATTAAAAACATAATCGAAGTTACAGAAAGACATAGACAAGTTTGTTAGAAAATACATTATATCGTTCCTATTACACGATATTGCAAAGAATTCGAAGTTTTGAGGTAAGTTTACTGCTTGCTTTATTCACGTGAATACATTCCTCGTACAGCGAAATACAGCAAATATGTACAGTGTTGTCTACCGAAAATTTCTTGGTGGAAGGAGTAATATTACATATCAATCCAGTATATAACGTATGAACGTTAAGTTATGAAATATCATTAAAGATAATTATACAGTAATTCAAGTGAGAATGAAAATATCTTATAATTTATCGAACATTGCATCGCTCACCCAATCATCACATTATATTCACATAAACTTAAACTCAAAACATATGAAGGAGTACCTTCTCTTCAAAATAATGTCGACGATATTAATACAAAAAGTGCGACACACGGATCGCGCGCATTTCGAAAATATAGATTCTAGCTGGCTCAAATGAAATACGCTTGAGGAATTATTTGCATTCAAATTCAGTTGCACACACTGAATTTGAATGATTCAACTGCAAACTGGCACGTGAATCTCATATGCTACTGAACCAAATATACTGCTTACAGCCTACGTTCAGGGGATAAAAAAGAATTGCTAGACTCTCTTCCAAATAGTCTCACGACTTTTTAGCGTTATGAGTACAAATTCTTCAGCACATATGGATGGACACAATCGTTCTCACTTTTATTTCTCGTGTGGTATCTTCAGCGCGAACAGCAGTTGCTTGGTACGTTAGGCGGCTCGCACACCGGAGCAATGAGCAACTAGCAACTGTCAACATGCAATAAGCAATATTATCACCAATGGATTTTTCCATTTAATCTTTGTTGATCTCGCACACCGACGCAATACGATATCGCTGTCGCCTTTACAGAGCAACACATGTCGCTAGCAACACGGCGTGTCGGTTGAATAGCAACTTATCGCTCATATTTTGACAAGTTTCGTACATTAAGGCGATTGTTTGCATAATGTCAGGGGTTTTTATTGCTCTGGTATGCGAAGAACAACAAAATATGTTTCCTGTTGCATATTGTGTACTGCAGTTTGCTAGTTGCTTATTGCTGCGGTGTGCGAGCCGCCTTAGTGTGAGAGCTTTAAAGCAACTGAACTGTTTTACGGTTCGTTCATTCAAATTTGAATGAGTTGGGAATCTTAATGGATTGAATACCAAACAAATATTTGAGAGTAAATTTCCATTGGTATGCAACTAATCTATCCACAGTAAAAATAGTTATTGAATTATTATT
Source organism: Toxorhynchites rutilus septentrionalis (assembly GCF_029784135.1). Taxonomy (NCBI): domain Eukaryota; kingdom Metazoa; phylum Arthropoda; class Insecta; order Diptera; family Culicidae; genus Toxorhynchites; species Toxorhynchites rutilus. Next base: position 32,653,628 of record NC_073746.1, read on the forward strand.
AGTCATATTTGGTACTAGTCCTCAGCTAAGACCCTAATAAGCTCAATAGATCGTTAAACTTTTACCAAACAAAACAGTCTGAAAATATTCTATTTTAACGCGAGAAGTTTGAGAGAAAAACTCACCGAACTTGAGTACTTGATGGACGAACTGGATAACCGTATTGATGTGATTACGATTACAGAGACATGGTCATATGATGATATAGGATCAACAATGTCACTTCAAAACTACCAATACTTCTTTGCTTCACGATCGTCAAGAAGAGGAGGATGCTCAGCCGTATTTATCCACAAGGACATCCAGTGTAGGCTTGTTAAAAGTTACTGCGACGAATATAACAGTATTGTTGCGTTGCGTGAAAAAGTCACAATAGTCAGCATATATAGACCACCACAAACACTTGCAACAATGGTAGATGCATTTATTAATCTTCTGGAAGATTTCCTTTTCGTTCAACATTCCAACACATTAGTGTTTGGAGATTTTAATTTTGATTTGAACTCTCCAGCATCAGTTGTGGCGAGGTATAAAAACACTGTGATTTCGAATGGTTACCACTTTTGCCACACTACACCGACGCGATATGATGTCTGCTTAGACCATATCATCACAAACAACACTGCGATTGGAATCTCCTCACAACACCTGCAGTATAGTTTATTCGATCACAATGCAATTTTTGTCGAAGCCGATTACACAAACGATGATGAACCCAAGTTTAATAAATCCTACTCGAAGGTCAATCTACCAGGCGTGAGTGAATTTCTTCGTGTGAATCCTATATCTACGAGATGCCTACGAAGCGTCGAGAGCAATTATCGCTCTCTCTTCTCTGGCCTCCAAAAAGGCATCTCAAGAGGATCTAAACAGATACCGACAAGGAAGGCGATAGACAACGAGATGAAGACGTGTATAAAAACTAAAAACTATTGGTATTCGAAACACCGACAAAATATTTCTGATGATTTCACCCGAAGCGTATATATCCACTGGTGTAACAAAATGACTGAAATGAAGCGACGGAAGATGAAACAGTATTACGCCGCCAAATTCGACTGTAATAGTGGTAATATCGTTAGAGTCGGGGACACTATTAAGGAAGTATTGGGTAATAAATCAAAACAAACTCAAACAATTACAAGTACCGGTACAAGTGGTGAAGACAGGCAACGAATTGCTGAAAAAGCAAATCAATATTTTGCTTCTGTTGGCAAGTGCCTCGCCAACCAAATACCCTACAAAGCTCTACAGCCCATCCAAGCACAAACTACCGCGACGTTTGAATTCAAAATATTGTCTACATCTGAAGCAAAATGTGCAATACAAGCTCTACGTTCGTCTTCATCGGCTGGGTTCGACCAAATTCAGCCAAAAAATATTTAAATCGTGTACAGATGAAACAGTCGAAGGCGTTGTGAATGTCATCAACTCGTCAATAATACAATCGCGTGTACCGTCAGATCTGAAAGTATCCAAGGTTGTTGCGATTCCTAAGATACCAGTACCCAAGGAGTTTTCCGATTATCGACCAATCAATATACCCTGTGTCACGGATAAGATCCTTCAGAAAGTAGTCAACAATCAACTAGTTGACCATCTAGAACTCCACAACCTGATTTCCTCCAGACAATATGGTTTTCGTCCGAAATCAAATACGCAAACTGCACTGTTTGACGTTGTTTCAGAAATTCAACTGCACTGTGATAGAAAGAAGAAGGTGGCTGCAGTTTTCCTCGATTTGAGCAATGCATTCGACACCTGTGATAGAAATATCCTTTTGTAACGTCTGAGTGAAAGGTCGACCAATGCAGTGGTTCCGAAGTTTATTCGAACACCGCTGGCAATTTTTGCAAGATAATCCTATCAGTAGCTCGAAAATAGGTTTCAAGTTTGGAGTGGTCCAGGGAAGTACTTTGGGTCCAACGTTATTCAATTGCTATGTGAACAACCTGAAAGATGTCCCCTTGCGAGGCACATTATTTATATATGCTGATGACATTGTCCTTGTTTACGCAGAAATGTCTTTTGAACAACTTCAGGAAGCAATTAATTATAATCGTCGTGTGTTGCGAGATTGGATGAACCAACATAAGCTGACCGTGAACATAACCAAAACAAAGTACATGTTATTCAATGTTTCCAAAAGTTTTAAATTGTAGATCTGCTACGATGGAAGAGCTGTTGAACGTGAAGACGTTTTCAAGTATTTGGGGGTGTGGCTGGACAGTGAACTCAAGTGGACTGAACATATCACTAGATTGGGAGCTAAACTAGCACAAATCGCAGGAGTCTTCAAGAGAACAAATGGTTTGGTTCCAATGGATACTAAATGAAATTTGTATTACTCACTGTTTCACAGTCACATAGTGTATGGCATACTGAAAACCTCTATATCACCACTGCTTGCCTGCATATTCATCAAATACTTCGCAATTCAGTCCACACTAACACCGTACTGAGCAGAATTTCAGAACGGCACCAGCATCATACCAGAAACAGAGACAACATATCTTCCAGCAGGAGTAATACCAGTAAATTCGGTCCACGTTCAGTGTTGAACAAAGCAACTACTCTATATAACAACCTTAGCGAAGATTTGAAATCTCTCACTATGAATAGCTTCACATTCAAATTGAAACACGTTTTGTACTCTAGTCAACTTTCGAATGGATGAATTCCACTTAAATGAAGTTCAATGAAAAAAAAACCGAATTGTTTAGATAGCCCTATTGTTTTCAATTACTGTAAATGTTTTTCGTTTAACTACTAAAAGGTAATGTATTTTTTTAAAAGTTAGTCAGTCTTTACGAGCCAAAGGCTCACAGAGACCATCATATCTATAATTAAATAAATCAATAAAAAAAAGTTTCATTCTATCCACCAGGGCTCGAAATCTTCGAAGGTGAAAAATGACGACCGACTCTACTCTCAGTAGCTTCGCTTCGACAAGAACTGCTTCCTACAACCTACAACAAAAAATGACTTGACTAGAAAATGAGTTGACTAGCGTTGACTAGCGAGGATTACTGGTGAACTAGTCCAGTCAGTGGTTATTTTAAGTGACTCAACTAATGAATACAAATCTGCCTCTTCATTCAACTGACTTCAATCCACACTTCCATTTCCATGATTTCTGATGCAATAAAGAAGTAACTCCATCAATGGACGGTTCATTGTCTACCCATCATGAATTCAAACCAAGGAACTTAGACTATTATCAAGTACTAGCTGACTCGGCAAACTTCGTCCCGCCTAAAATTTATTGTTCGTTATCACACCCACGTTTTCTTACTAAGCGTAAGTCCATGGGTCCAATCGCAGAACTGTTCATTGATTGATCTTCTAATCTACCCTTTAACATTATTTTTTACTACAAAATTTCAGTACTTCTACCAAAACTCGACATTATAATATCAGTTTATTTTCAGACACAATTCTCGTGCAAGATTTCTCATCCACTTGCAAATAACATGTTTCTCCGTTACATGGAATAAATGTTTGATACAAAAAATATGATAGAATGAAGACAGCCCTATATCGGACAATTCCTATCTCGAGTTTTGCTCTCATCAACAGATTCGGCGATCCATTTTTATTTATATAGATAGAAGACGATATAGGAGTGCGTTTTATCACATTGAAATTCGTTTCCACTTCTTCCGAAGGAAAATCCATTTCGTTAACGCAAACATTAGATGGACTAACAACGCTTGTCAATATGTAATTGTAGAACACATGCGAATTGAATTTTTTGAATATTCCCATTTTCCTTCAGAGTTTTCCGAAAATTTTCAATTGTCATGTTTGGTTGAAATATGTGTATTATTTTTATGGGACCTCCTCTCCTTTCCAGAGACTTCCCACCACCCCTTGGAGAGGGTGGTGAAGTATCTAGCCACCATAGGACCATTTATTGCACCCTAAAACCTCCACATGCCAAATTTCGTTCCATTTGCTTGATAAATTCTCGAGTAATGTAGGCATTTGTGTTTCATTTGTATGGCAGACCCCCCATAGAGAGGGGTCTCTAACTATCATAAGAACCTTCCCCAACCCAGACAGACAGAGATCCATTTTTATATATATAGATGCTATAGAGGTCCTCGCGTTAGTATTAGTAAATAGCGTGCAAAATAGCGCACACAGACTGCACGCTATTTTATACGGGTGAGTAATTTTCGTGTACGATACAAAAAAACTAGCTCACCTGTAGCGTATATCAAACCACGTTGAACTCAAACATCGATGCGTGCACATGTACATAGGAGAGAGAAAGAGAGGAACGAATTCGTTTTGGGGGAAGTCACTTCAAAATGCAATAAGGACAATTTGACTGGGAAGAATGAAATGATATAGTCGAGTCGGTAGAGGGAGATGGCGACTAAACGCCCGACTGACTGTTTAGTCGTTTTGACGGAGAAACTGCGTGAAGAAGCCATAAGTCATTACAAACTGGATACGGATATAGTCAGTCAGATAGTCAGCTGACTATCCTCAGTTGATTATGACTATGCAGAGCCCTGTTATCCACACTTAACATTCATTGAAAAATATTCTCCGATGGCTGGCAATCGATTTCAAGACTAGTATTTACAAACTTTGAGCAACCTTTTTTTATTTATTCCTTTTTATTTTAAAAAATTATTATGTTTTCTAAGAGTTGGCATGGTATATGAGATAAATAATGAGAATATGAGATACCCAAATTTTAAATTATTACAGAATGACGAAAACGCAAAAATATACATCTCAGTGTACATCAATGGAAAATATTAAAAATTTTCTTCGATTTATATTTTTGGATCAAAATAAATATTCAGAGATAAAAACAAATAAATAAACTTAAAATTCCAATTATTTCTAAAATAAAATTCCATTCGGATGATTAAATGTACCAAAATCCCTTACACGTAAGAAAATAAATGGCACCTATTCACGCCGAATTTATGCATTCCATTCGAGGATTTATTATAATTAAATGTTGATTTAGTATTCCCCCACAGAGCTCCCCATTTGGTGGCTGCAATTTATTGAGGCGTGAGCAAAACACCCCGCGGCAAAGGTTAGCAATGAATTTGATTTAGGAAGGATACGAATACGGGCTCATACACTGAATTCACAACAGATTAAAGCAGAAGAAAAAAAACTTACCTGTATCGCAAATTTTGCGAACAAATAAAACAACTGCAATTCACATCTCTCGGGCCATAACCACGCCTCGGAGCGGACTCAGGTCTGGATGGGAGGTGGAGCAAAATAAAACATTTCCACCCAGTAAAGCACACAATCATATTTTAACGAAAAACAAAGTACCTTCAACGATATTATTAATGTTTTTATTTTTCTCACTTAGTCGGAGCCCTTTTCTCTTTCCACCCGGGGTTTGACCAACACGTTGAGACCCGGACCTTATCATTATCCACACGAATATATCGCTTCCCGGACGGAGGTATGGACGGCTTTCTGTACAAACTTCCCTGGGTTCGTCGGAACCTTCTTTTCTGCGCACGTATTCACAATTAGATGAGAGAAGGCTCGAGAGGGCCCTCGTCGTTAGTCCAGTGTTCAGTGTTCATATTTCATTCATGATAACAAACGTGCTGGTGTTTGGTTTTGCCGAGTCCGCACTTTTCAACTCCTGCGAGATCTTTATTGCTTCATAACGGTGGTTCCGTTATTTTTTTTTTAATATGTCAACACATTTTCCGGACCGTCCTAATATGTTTGTAATGTTTGATAGAAAGCATATTCCATCTGGGTATAGAAACAATATCTTTTCAAGCGGTATTAAAGTTCACTTAATGAAACATAGGATAAGCAGAGTCTTGTGAAGAGATAAAAATTCAATTGCTGAACGTTGAGCGAATTGAGTTGTTGAATTTATAGAAAGATGAAAAAAATAATGCAGCTTCCCTTCCAATATTGCAAGAAGTGTTCAAATGTTTGGCATGAATTTTCATGAATTTTGAAAACATATTGTTTGCTGGACAATCGCGTGCTCTTGTAGGGACTCAATCTTCGACTTCGGGACGAAACTTCGACTCAATCAAGTTTCCATGAAAACTACAAATCGCTCTCGTTAAGGTGAAAGTATTTTTAAATCGGCGCAAGAGGGCTATCCGTTCCCTGGTGCTCTGTCACTTGCATGATTCATACATATATAAGGTAATTGATTAACGGTTGGAATGGGCAGACAAGATGTCGTATGTAAAAATTTACAAATTCGTCCTATTAATGATGGATTTTTATCAAAACGGTATGGTGCTTATTCCTTCTATGTATCTAAACTCTCAGCACTTGCTGGATACCTTATACTGGGTACTGTTGTATTAAGAACAAGGCGGCCCAAAGATGGAGTGCAGCTTGTATAAGTTGATTTGCCTAATGGTGACCACGTTTTGGAACAGATTGAACGTATATAAAATGAAGACTTTAATGGATTTGAAAATCTTATGCAGAATACATTGTGTTCGATTCTCATTTATGGGTATATCAGATAACGCACTCTCGTTTGAGCAAAATCGTAGCGATTGATTTGCTGCTCACTCACCATATGTTTGATTTGCAAAACAGCTTCCTCCCATGAACATCGTTACTTTTTTCATCTTAAAATGTTGAGCCCAACTGTCGATGCTGGTTAATCAATTGTCTGCTCGTCAGTTGTTTCGAACGAAACCACCAATTTTCGTCATTTTCAGGTGAAATAATTTCAGGTTTACACAAAGCCAATGGTTCGGACAGTTGAATGAGTTTGAGACATATGTGACCCCACTGCCGGTGCTCACTGAGCTTCGACTGCCAATTGAACAGGTTCGATTTCGTTCTCCATCGTTCGCTTCTTCCGTTTCGAGTTGACCGCAGTAACACATTATGTTGCAATTGGGATGCGCTGACCGGTTCGAATTAACTTTAGCCTTAAGGTGAAAGATAAATATTTGCATATGTTATATCGATCAGTGTTTCGGCATGCGGATGCGTTTTTTACCGCTCTCTGACAAGAGGAACCACAATTGAGTTGATGATGTTTATTTGGGTTTCTCTCTCTATATTTTACACTTACCATGCAGCCAGGGTTCGTGCCTAAAATTGTTCAGGCGAGGGTACTAAACAAAAGTAAAGGATGCGTTCAATTGATGTTTTTGCGGTTAATTTCTTCACACATGCTATGGATATACAATCGGTTTCAAATGGTAGAAAAAAGTCTAATCGTCGATAATAAGCGACTTGATACTCGGTAAAGTTTCATACCTTGGGATTAGTAATTGGAACACTTGAATGTTTTCTAGTCTTTATCGAACACGACTTTATAAAATAGTTACAACCTATACATTGTGTTTATTTTTCAAAAATATTAGGTTGGGGAAAAAGTTATCCATTATTTTCTCGTTGGCTGGCTTTAGTGATCAATATTTCGCGTAATATCGATCATACAATTTCAAGTTTAGGCTCGTTGTAAAGGTAACATTTCACACTGAAAAAAAATCTTTTGTTGTTTTTTGTTTGTTCCATTCAGTTGTGAGTTACAGGGTGTTAACAATGAAGGTCAACAAAGAGAAAAGGACAACGCAAGGCCAAACTATTCCGAGAACTTGACTGGGATGTTTTAATGCATCTACCATATAAATCAGACCAAACGATTATCACATGGCAACAAATTTTCCAACAAAACGGTGTATATTTGACTCGGATTGGACAATCTGAAGCATATTAAAAATAGTTTTGAATTTCACCCAAAAATAATGGATTATTTTTCCCCAACATAATATAAACATATATTTTATTATGACCCTTATTCATTTTATTTTAACAGTTTTGTTCAATTTTTTAAACAACTACTAAGCGTCTTTTTTTCTTCGGTGTGTTTTTAATGTATGTTTTTTTAATAAACCCCAACATGGAGGAATTCTCCCTGCAACTCACACAATGTCGTTTTTATTTCTCCAGGCAATACATTAAGCGACATGTTAAGAAATCGATGTTTTCCTATAACATCAGGTTGCAGGATATGAATGAAATTGAATTGAAATGGACGTTTCACACGTGTCATGCTATCACCGCACAAAACTACTGCAATAACCGGATCCGCAAATTTTTAAAGATGTTTCTAGAAGGATATAGCACCCAGGGGCAACCCACATTTTAATCTGTACCAGGGGGGTTGAAAATCTTTCTCATCTGTACTTTTTCGTCCAAAAATCTGTACCATCGAAAATATTCGTTGTAGAAATTTAGCATGAAAAAATACACATTCATTTACTACAAATTCTACATTTACATTTGCAAGTCCTTCGTGTGTTATATAATGCTTATACATAGTTTTTTTTATCTAGATTGCGTACTATCACGAATTAAAATTTTAAAAAATCACTCCAAGCGATACTGCGGCGTACATATCGTCATGTACCTCAATGTTGCTTTGTTCGAATGTAAGAAATTTCACACGCGGAAAAAATCTGTGCCAATCTGTACTTTTTGACAAAAGTTTGTACTCTGTACCGTACAGAATCTGTCACAAAAATAATGAAAAAAGCTGTACCTTTCCAGGTAAATACGTACGTGTGACAACACTGCTAGTACCCCAATAACTTAAGTTTCTCAATCACTGACATGGTTAAGAAACGTTTTTCAGATGAACATTTCTTACCGTTTTTCGGAAACGGTCTACAACACGAGAAAATTTTGTTGCAGTCCATTGTAGTATACTGTTATTCACTCCATAAGAAAGATTGTTCGACTGATGAACGATGTTTGAATCTGAGTAACTTAATACACATATACAGTGGTACCTTAAAGATACCTTACTTTTTAAATGACATTCAATGTCATAAAAAAACGAATTGAATAATGGGTCGTTGTCCTACTTCAACAATGCTACAATGTCATGATGATTTTCAATCCAATTACGGAGGTTTATCATATACATAAATATTAGGTTACAAAATAAATGATGTGGCAAAATTATATCAATCATTTTATAGTAGAACAAGCGTGTATAAAGGGGGAAGGAAAAAATTGTCAATGTTCAAATTGACATTTAGAGAAGGAAAGAGAGAGAGAGAGAGAGAGAGAGAGAGAAAGAAAGAGAGAAAGAGGGAGATAGAGAGAGAGAGAAGCAGAAGAAAAATTCAGAACAGGCCAGATGAAATGGTCGCTGAAAGAATGAATCATTTTCGGGCCCGAGCGACGAAAATTGGTAATTTTATTCTTTATCGCAAAACATTAGACCCGTATTTATTAATTGTTTGATTAAGGTTCCCATTTCCATTTTAGGGTGGTCCAAAAAATCATTGTAGTCCACTTTTTCTCAAAAACGTTATTTTTTGAATCCATAGCTTTTGAACCACTTTGAACCGATTCAAATGATCCATATATCAAATTTGAGCTCATAAGTTAGTTTTTTGAAAAAATATTACTTTTACAAAAAATTGAATTTTCGTTTTGGTAATTATTGATTGAGTTAGTTTTTCATAGTTTTCTCGGTTGAAGATAGAAGGCGCTATATTTTTAAACGGTTTTGTTTAGCTTGCCCTGTAATCTGTTTGTATGTTTGTAACTTTGTAACGTGTTTGTCTGTAGCGCTGACCCACATTAATAGAAATTTGACCCCCTTTCTGTTGACCGATTGATCTGATATTTGGAACACACCTTTATATCTGTAGTCATTATAAAACTGCGTATTTTATGATCTTGAAAATTCAAGATGGCGGCCGCTACAAAATGGCGGATCACATATTTCCGCAAAACCTCATCGATATGGGTTTTCCAAAACCCCATCAATATGGGTATTAAATGAAAGTGCTTGACTAGTAGAACACAGTTATTTATGGAAAATTCAAATCCAAGATGGCTGTTATTTATGAAAAATACAAATCCAAGATGGCTGCCACTACAAAATGGCAAACTGCATATTTTCTCAAAACCCTGTTATTATGGGTATCAAATGAAAGAGCTTGACTAGTAGAATACGGTTATTTATGAAAACCCCCATTAATATGGGTATCAAATAAAAGGACTTGACTAGTAGAACACAGTTATTTATGAAAATGCAAATCCAAGATGGCTGCCACTAGCAAATGGCGGGCTACATATTTTCTCAAATCCCAATTAATATGGGTATCAAATGAAAAGGCTTGAATAGTAGATCACAGCAGATCATGAAAAATCCAAAACCAAGATGGCCGCAATCACAAGATATCAAATTACTTTATTAAACGGTTTTATTTAGCTTGAAGTATGTATGTAGGGTTGTCCCAAATTAATAGAAATTTGACCAATAGGAACTGACCGAATTGATAAAACACCTTTATTTCTGATGTCATTTTAAAATTTTTTTTTTTATCTTGAAAAATCCAATTTGGCCGCCGCTACAAAATAGCTGATTCCATATCATCTCAAAGTGCACCCGTGGCCGAGTGGTTAGCGTCTCACATTATCATGCCCCGAACATCCGGTTCGATTCCCGTTCTGGCCGAAGGATTTTTCGTCAAAGAAATTTCCTTCGACTTGCACTGTGGTCACGCGTATTCAAGAGCTTGCCCCTCGGAATACATTCAAGGCGTGTTATTTGGCTTAAGAAATCTCAACAGAGTATTGATAAATGACGCTAGTTAATGCATACGTTGAGACGGCAAAAGTTCCACAGGGAACGTTAACGCCATTCAAGAAGAAGAAGATATCATCTCAAAAGAAAAGGTTGATTGAGAGAGGTGTATCAAACGAACGAATTTGACTTGGAGAACACACTATGTTTTGACGTAGGATTACGTCTTTCGGGAACATATTGGGGTACAAATTGAAAAACGAATATCGATCGCATCGTGAAAAAAGACGGGTGGGTAATGTCGGGGACATAACCGGAGTGACGTAGGACTATACAATGGGGACAGCTTTTGTTAAATATATATTTTAAATATATTGTTTTATTTTCTTCTCCTACGTGAATACCTACCTATCTACCTGAAAAATGGATTAGTTTACTGTTTACTCTTTATGAACATGTTGATGATTCTGAAAAGAACCTTTGGTGTTGTGTTTTTGTTATCACTCGATATCCCCATCTTGTTCGGTTAAACCTTCCTGTTTAGCTATTGCGTTTGCCACTCGCCACAGCTTTCACAGTTGGAAAATTTCTTCCCATCCAGCTTGTGACATATTGTTCAGTAAATTACATTTAATGCGACGTGCCGGAGAAACACTCAGTGTCGCATTGGAGGCGATTTTAACCTGTAATTGAACATTTCCGATGACAGAGGTACAATTTCGACTTTCAATGTGGGGTCATAATTTGGACCCCGAACTCTATGTTTACAAAAATGTCGCATTACAGATCCATCCAATTAGCTAAAAGTCGAGCTAAATATAAATTACTGTACTTTCAATCTAGAAGCAATTTAAGAATTGGTGAAAATTGAATAATCGGGGAAGTCCCCAACCATCAATAAGCTCAGCACAACTGCCGAATTCTCATACTCATCATATGCTGGTAAACAAATTATGAAAAAATCAATTTGTGTTTTATTATTATTTTGGATATTGTTTTAGAAAGCATTAAACTGTATTTCGTTAACTCTTTTTTGAAAGGTTTAATGGCCCTGATAAGCGCCCTGTTTTATGGAATGGATCAAATTTAAAAAACATAGTACTCGTGGTTTAAAAAAAACCATTTCGAACGCCCTCGATGCCGCCTTGTTCTGGATTTGCCACCAAAGCAGATTGTATAAAGAACAAATTTTTTTCTCATGCTACCCGCTGTCGTTTTGCGATTTTGCCACGTTTGCCACTCGCCACTCGCTGCAACTGCCTGTTGTTGTCTTAATGTTCACCGAACCGAATGTGGTCTGTTCTGAATGTGGGTTTTCTTATCGTCGCGAGCAGCTTTTCCACTTCGGTGGCCGAAACTATATAACGCCGGCTAGGTGGACTGATGCACTGGTACTAACGCGCTCGGTCTAGCTACCCTTGCGGGGAACTCCAGACTAACACGGTTCGAGCGGGATTTTGCCTTTCCCTTCACTTTTCCTCCTTTGCCATATCCAACCATGGCTGCTTGGGTTGGTTTGTTGATGTGTTGTGATGCGAACCGCTGTGGTGTATGGTTTGAATGAGAATGATCGTTACGGCAGCGGAGCGGGGATTTTTAAGCTGACTGGCTGGCTCGAGAATTACGCATGTGTGAGACTGCGACCAATGTTTCGTTCATTTTTTTCTTTTTCCTTTCCAATCGTGCTTCATTCTATTTCGCTGCTGCTCTGGTTGCCCGTTTTGGTCGGTACGATTTGAGGAGCACAAAATGGACCAATCAAAAATGGGCACATAGTGCATTTGGACAATGCTTGATATTTCACAATTATTTAATTATTTATCTCAAGAAAACTGAAATGTTATTCATTATGATAGATGCGTAGATATATTTCCTATCAATTGATGCAAAAACCTTTGCGATCTATTGAGAAATGCTCGAGTTATAAGCGTTCCAAATCTTGCATTTTTTCCTACTTGTTCAGTGCCTAGATTTTCATTTCACCCCCTATATCTTCCGGTTAGACGTAGTCCTACGTCAAAATGTCCAATTTCAAACGCTTATTGCTCAGTCATTTCATGACGGATTGATGAGATTTTTACATCAAAACATAGCGGCACTCTATAAAAATTTTTCACTTTGAATAAAATTATATATATCATGTAAATAACTATCGAACAATTGAAAAATCCAACCCCTATCCAAACGGTACTGATTGGTCGAAATTGACGTCATTTCTTTTTCGCCTGCTTCGCTTCTTTCGTTCCCCGATAAGTATTTGCATGGCGAGCGAGTGGGGGGCGCCTATTTCTCACATACCAACTTATATAAAAGGACGGTAGCATTTTTGGATTTCTCATATGAACAAAGATGTGAAGCGTTAGCTGGCCAATTAAAATGTATAGAACTTTGTATTAACCAAAAACGTATAAGAAATACAAATGAATTTATGCAAAAAAAAAATAAAATTGGATTTCTCATTCTCGTTCAACGCTCAGATCGGCAAACATCTGGGTTTCTAGTGTGCAGTGCTCTACAAATCAACCAACACCATACGGTGCGGCAAAGGAGAGGAAGCCATCGGCAACCAACGATGGATGCGAAGTGGCAAAGGGAGCAAAGAAGAGGAAGCAGCGGAGAGCATCGAATTAAATCTAGTGTGCATTGCTGGTGCGCTCCTCTTCACATCAACAATTGGATGCGGTAAAAGAGGCAGAGGAGCGAAGTGCATTGCATCGCATCGTATCACACCCGCTATCCGTCGTTTAGCTCGTCGTGGTGGTACCAATCAAACCCTCGCAAATCGGCGCACAGAAGCCGATTGCGCCAAGGTCAAGGAAAGCATCAGCGAATCCGTAAAAGCTACCGCTCCCAAAACTAAACTGCTACATCCGACTGAAACGCAGCAGATTCCGTACAACCCATTAAACCATTCCAGTCCTTCTCAGGACTATCAATTTGTTTTGAAACAAAAGAGTTTATTTTACTGTTTTCCACTTACCACAAAAACTATATAAAACTATGATCAAAAATACTGTTTATTTTTACATTGTCTACTAACAACTAACAGGGAACCATCATATCACGTCTAGAAATGTCTCAAATTTTCGTAGGGGCATATTGCAATAAACGATTCATTCGAGGAAATGTCTATAAGTATTCGATTAATCGAGCGAATATTCGTTGACCAGACATCGATAAAAGTTACTTCAAATATAATTTTAAATAAACATCGAAATGCTAAATAATATAATTTTTAATGAAATCGTTTTTCCGTTTGATCCAATATATTAACAATTCATGATTCATGCGGCGATAGAAAAATAAACCCATTACCAACGTAATTCACATAATTCTTATTGGAAAACGTACTGTTTTGACGTAGGATTACGTCTTTCGGGAACATATTGGGGTACAAATTGAAAATTGAAAATCGAGCACATCGTGAAAATTGTCCGATTTCAAACGCTTATTGCTCAGTCATTTCATGATCTTCTTCTTCTTCTTCAATGGCACTAACGTTCCTAGAAGAACTTCGCCGTCTCAACGTAGTATTACTTGCGTCATTTTTATTAGTACTTAGTTGAGATTTCTATGCCAAATAACACACGCCTTGAATGCATTCTGAGTGGCAAGCTCTAGAATACGCGTGATCACAGTGCAAGTCGGAGGAAATTTCTTTGACGAAAAATTCCCCCGACCAGATGGATTCATCATGATGGATTGATGAAATTTCTGCGTCAATCGACTTCGGCACTCCATAACAATTTTTTATATTGAAGAAAATAATATATGTCATGAAACTAACTATCGAACAATTGAAAAATCTCAACCACTATCCTAACGGAAATATCCACTTATGAGTGGTCGAAATTGACGAAACATGTGGCGGGTCCCTAACAGAGACACCAAAACCAAGCTGTCTGGGGGAAATCGACATTGCAAATACATGAAAATGGTGGAACTTTTGCTCCCACCGAAATATGTTCCATAACAGAGACATCAAAACCAAGCTGCCTGGGGGAAAAGGGCATTGCAAATACATGAAAGTAGGGGAGCTTTTGTTCCCACCGAAATGTGTTCCCTAACAGGGACATAAAAAATAAGCTGCCTGAGGGAAATCGGCGTTGCAAATACATAAAAGTAGGGGGGGGGGGGGCTTTTGTTCCTACCGAAATGTGTTCCCTGACAGAGGCATCAAAACCAAGCTGCCTGAGACAAATCGGCATTGCAAATACATGGAAGTAGGTGGAGTTTTTGTTCCTACCGAAATGCAACACAGACATTAAAACCAAATAATTATCAAAGAGTTCAACGATGTAATTCTTCAAACATATCCAAAATCAACAGATAGCCTAACGGATTCCTACGTCAACTAGGCGGTCGTGTCTCGGACACAACCTTCCTGTGACTTTTATTTTATCAGGATTGACTACAATAGCGAGACTGTTACTTCGCATTCCGAGCATGTGTGTGTTCAGAATAATTTCAATAATTCATTGTGCTCATCCAAAAAGGTTTCCAGCTCTCCGGCGATGCACCTAGCTTTAGTCGAATTGAGGTTAGTTGCGTATGTATGGGGTGAAAGCTCGATGAAGAGGACGAAGTGGCATCTGGCTTTCAACAATGTACAAAAAATCGTCCTGTTTTTGATATTGTTTGTATAAAAAATACACATATCGTGATTAAAAATAGGAGATAGGGGTGAAAATTGGTTATATAAACCAAACGATTTTCAAACCAAATTTATGCAAAAAATACAAAAAAAAAAGATTCAGAAAAAAAATCTTGCATAGGCTCACCCAAGTTGGTTTTAAATATACAGTGATCGCTATCCTAGCAGTATCATATATAGTTTACGACCTATTCTCATGCCTAACAAGTTTTTTGAGTATGATTTCATTAAAATTGGTCTAGCCGTTTCAGAAGAGTTCGACCACGAACATCGTGACACGAAAATTTTATATATAAGATAGATATAGATTAGCTTTTTTTTTTGTTACATATTAGTTTTTTGCTGCACAGTTCGAGCTGAGATAGTTGCGTCCACTACCAGGAGGCTCATTCGAGCTCTTTGGTGTGGGGGATAGCGGAGGGTGTTAAAAAAAAGAAAATTCTGTGCCACCGCAATCAAGTCTGTGATTGGAAATGCACAGTATGGTCATCAGCTCACTCCCAATCACAATCACTAACAATCTATAACAATGCAATCATTGTGAAGTTACGTTCAAAAATGAGTTTTAAAATACCATCGTCCAGGACGATATTTTCAATTGAATTTTTCAATATTTCATACACAGTTCTGTCTTTTTTGTGTGGTTTATTTAATTTATAAACTTTGTCGCTTACGAATAAATATTTACATCAATGTATTAATTTCACTTATGATCATCTATTTTTCATCATCTGTAGAGGTTTACACCTAAATCTCCTATACTCCACTACGGTTTTTGGATACATATTATCAAAACCTCAAAATATCACTTATGTTTGATCGCGAGGAGAAATTTTCCACAGAACTGAGCTCGGGTCGCAGGCCCGTTATAGCGCAGAATAGATCTGGCATGTCTCTGCTGAGGTCAAACGTATCGCTTTCAATGAGACAATGTGGGTACATAAGCTCCAACTTCTTGAACAAGTCCATATTCTCTTTGTCCTCGGCATTCTCCTCACGCGCACGGCCAAATACATTGTCAAACGAAACTCTCGTCTCCACATTACAGTCCCTGAAGCGGCAGTATTCAAGCTGCGGCAGTTCGGATAGAATTCTGTAGATTGGCGCCTCTTCCTGTTTGTAAAAAAAGAATGAAATAGAATCAGAAAACACAGTTTTTTATGTAATGTAAAATTACTCACTACATTGACCGCGGTCAGCTTCAGCGTTGTTAACTTCTTCAATGCGCAAATCTGATTGATTAGAGGATTTTCCAAAACCATCTCCTTAAGATGCAATTCCTCCAATTGTTGATTAATGATACCCAAATATCTTATCAGATTTGAGTTCGCGGCCACCGATCTTGCACTCACTTTGAAAATGTATTCGTTCTCAATGCACAACCGTTTCAGTTTCGGGGCACTTTCAAACGGCACAAATGAATCAACGTATGTTGACATCTTTTCAAGTAGTGGCAGAGATAACTTGTTAACCGACCTGTGGCTGTGTATGTCAACACGCAAGCATAGCTCCTTTAGCTTTTTGAGATCACCTATTGCGTTGAAGGAGTCATCACGCATGGCGGTTCCGTGGACTATCAATGTCTCTAAATTTTTGGCGACTTGGAAAATATCTTTGTAAGTTGCACAGAACGAGCTATCGTCGTCACATATTTTCAAATATTTCAATTGAGCGAAAATTTGAAGATATCTGTCGTGAGAATCGTAGGGTTCGTAAGGTCTAGCAAAATGGAAACCACTCGCAGTACTGAGCGTCAGGCTGTGTAGATTTGTAAATGTGCCGGACCCAATTATACTGAACAACAATTGTTGGTCCTGGAACTTCACATCAAGCTCCTGGATCTGAGTGCTAAACATCTGCAGGAATGGGCTTATCGTCAGGCCCATGTCTTCCAACTGTAGCTTTGTCAAATTCGGTGCCTTTACAAGGCTGTGGGAAATTTCAACGCGGTTAACTCTTACTGAAGCACTGTAGCTAATTTTCCTCAGGTTCGGGAAGTTCCAGCACTGCAAGCTTCCAAACACATCATCTAGCGAGAAATGGCACATTTCGAAATTCAGATCCTCAACGTTGAACATCACCTCCTCGTGGGATAGGAACTTTTGTAGCGCTTCCAAAAAGCAGGTTTGTCGCTCGGCTGGAACCAACGCATCCGAAATCGTGTACGCGGGGTAGCGTTTCATCCTGTCAGAAACCTGTATACCAAAGTCACTGCAAAGGTTGGCTACGGAGATGTTGAACCGATGCTTCCGAATGTACCGATTGCTACTCAGAATATCGTACCATGGTTTACAAGTACGCATGGCAGAAAACTGATCTCTGATTTTTAACTTATCGAAGATTAAATAGAATGTCTCCACCGGGAGCTGATTGATATAGTTTTGAGACATGATCACAACCGAATATACTAATTAATGCACTTAAGTTACGAGAGAATCGTGAGCTTGAATGTGAGAATGAGAATGAATGTATGTACCGAGATCATCCGTCCTCTGAACAAATCTGAACTGATAAACTACCAGGTTCTATCAGGTTTTTTATAGCTGTCAGCACTGCAGAAGCCTTAAATCTACCTCGTAGTGGGTACACATTGGAAAAACATACCTATCAAAGCTACCTAGCTAGCAGGAACAGCTGCATGTTGAAGTCTGGCAATCCAGAAAACACTACCAGGTATAACTCTACATTGAGATTGTACTGAGTTCCATCTCTGCCTGCTCCAGAAATGATGCTAGCAAGTGAATTTCAGTGTAGCAAGTCAATTTCAGTGTAGCTACCCGCTCTCTCAGGTGGTTAGCTGTTTTATATGAACACATCCAGTGGTTCGATCATAACATGTAACAAAGCAAAAAATGTCACGAGGAACAACTTAAACAATGTTTTCTCCAGGAATATCATTTGTTAAAGGACTTTGAAAATGCTGGAAACATCCGGCATAAGGTTACGAAAATCAATAAAAACTAAATTTTTGAAGAAAACTTCGCCTTTGGGCCGTTGATTATATGCTAAGCTAATATAGCACGCTCTCCTTGGATTCGACAGGCCAGCTGAATGTCCTTGGGCATGGTGTGACGCGTTTTGTGGGATAGCACACAAATTGGTATCTTCGAATAGGCCTCCTACAGCGTCATAACCGTGGAACTTTGGAAGCGCAAGTTGGTTTTGAAGTCCTGAGCAATTTCACGAATCAAATGCTGCAAAGGTAGCTTGCGGATCAGCAATTCGGTCGACTTCTGATAGCGACGAATTTCACGCAAAGTTCCCGGTCGATAGCGATGCGGCTGGTGCGCTTATCCGAGCTGCTTTCGTGGTGCCTTACCACCGAAAGACTAACGAGCTGTCTGCTTGGTCCCAAACAAACGAGTCCTCACGGTGCGAGAGTAGAGTAAGAAATAAACGAAAGCAAAGGAAGCACCATATTATACAAGCCATAAAAGTATAGAATGTAAACCCCACCCTCTTTATTATATAAGCTTACTGTATACTTACTTCGATGTTATTCGTTTCTCTCCTCCTGATGGATTCCCTTCTGGCCTAAGGTGCACAAACAGGCTCTTGGTGACACCGTTCATCAGCGCTTTCAAGATAAACGAAGTTAGCTTCACCACAACAGCGACAACATGCTCCAATCGCTGTTCAATTATAACTGAGTTGGTTTCAGAGCGGCGCTCGCTTATATACCGATTGGTGATTTCAATAGCCTGTTTTGAAAGCAATTTTAAGGCTATTGAAACAAGTTTTTGGATGAAAAGGAAAAAGTATATAACGCGTAGACATTTTATCTTTCGAATGAAGTGTTTATCATACCATTTCGTTCAATTGTTTAAGAGCTATTAACGCTCAAAATCTCGGTCTCCGGCGTAACGCTTTCGTTTTCGAAACTTTGATTTTACACCCCGGTATAGAAATGAAAGACGTAGTCCTACGTCAAAAAAAATATATATTTTTTTTCATTCAATTATACAATGATTCTCCTCTAATTGGACATCTAGCTTATTGGACAGACCTGTAATGCAACAGGGATAGTTGGATATTTAATCATCTAATTGGACACTTATTGTAAACATTCTTTGCGCAAGTTTCTACAACACGATACATTTTTAGGAGTGTTTTCAACCATTTTCCAACCATTTCACTAGATCATGTATTTTGCACACTTTTTTAATGATTATGCGTTAGAGTTTCAATAATTTCCCTATTTTAACTTGTTTTTCACATCGTGTTGTATTTGTATTTGTTGTCCAATTACAAGTCACCATCGCCTCTAATGCGACACTGAGTGGTACCTTTGTATGTCCAGTTAGAGATGAATCACTGTATTTGTTTACTTCAAATAAATACAAATAACGCCTAAAAATACAAAACATATTGTCTTAAATTATTAAAACACGCACGGTCTGTGACACCGTGCACGAGTATACGAGTTATACGAGTTACGCGCGAGTACAAGAGAATTGAAACTTTGTTTTATTGTCTAGTACAGTAATTTACATTTAATGCGACAGTTTGCTAATTGGACAGACCTGTAATGTGATACGTTTAATTCGACATTTTTCCCTCTAATTGAACATTTTTGTAAACATCGAGTTCGGGGCCCAAATTATGGCCCCACATTGAAAGTGGCCACCAGACGTCGACACTGTACCACTCGCATCGAAAATGTCCGATTACAGGTCAAAATCGCCTCCAATGCGACACTGAGTGGTTTCTCCGCATGTCGCATTAAATGTCAATTACTGTACTGCATTCATTTTCCAATGACTTTTTTAAACAGTCAACGTTTGGCAGACCGCAGCCTAACATTCCCGCAAATAGTCGCCCGTAATACCCAAAAGTTTGGCTACCCCTGATCTATATGAATAAAAATGGAAGGTCAAATATGTTGCTAAGCGCAAACCCCGAAGAAGGAATAGTCCGATTTGAACCGTCTTTATTTTGTTGTATTTCTCTGTCCATAGGTCAATATAGTGGAGAGAATAGTCGGAAATTTTTCGGAAAACTCTAAAAGAACGTCGGAAAGTTCGGAAAATTGAATACCCATATGTTCGAAAATTACATCATGATAAGCGTTGTTAGTCCATTCCCTATTTGCGCTTGCAGAATTGATCTTTGTTTGAAGGTGAAAATTGATTTTCTGGCGAAATAATGAAATCCTACACCCAAACTAGCGTTCGCAGAAAACATTTCATCTTCAGCAGAAAAGCTGCTTTTTCGTCTGCTGAAGGGTCAAATTTGTGTTTTCTAAGAGTAAAAGTATAAAATAAGTAAAAAAATTTGGGACGTGGGACATATGATGAATTCGCTAATTGTGGATAATGGAAATCCAACGTGCCCAACGTGTTTATTTTAGTCTTATAAATGCCCTAGACTAATGAAGGAGCGGTGTGATAACTGCTAACTGCTACTTGCCTAATTATTTACTTGCTTTTAGTACATTATTATGTTTAATCACAATGGAACCGTTTAACTTAAAAAGTTTTTTTTACTTATTTTATTTTCTAGTTTTTAGTACATTGTCTGTTTCATTACAATATTTATCTACAATAAAACCGTTGTACTATATTCTATTAGTCAAATCATTTCATTCAATACCGATACTGAGTGGATTGCAAAAAAATATATGTGTTCTCCAAGTCAAGTTCGTTCGTTCCATACACATATTAGGCTGTCAAAAAAGTCCTGCGGTATTTTTTTTGAATTTTCATTTGTTCATAAAATTAGTTACAATCATCTGTTTTAAGTCAAATATGCGCCGTTTTGTTCGATGACTTGTTCCCAACGAGATGCCAACTTCATAATACCCCTGTTATAGAAGCTCGCTTCCTTATTGGCACTAAAATTCTCGGATAGCCAATTTTCACAGGCCTCTTTTGTGGCTAACCTCTGACTACCTAGCTCGTTCGCCATGGACAAAAACAGGTGGTGGTCATTTGGTGCAAGGTCCGGACTATACGGCGGATGCAAAAGAACCTCCCATCCGAGCTCCCGGAGCTTCTGGCGCGTCACCAAAGAAGTGTGTGGCCTGGCGTTTTCCTGATGGAAGACAATGCGGCCTCTGTTTATCAAAGATGGCCTCTTCTTCATGAGTGCTACCTTCAAGCGGTCCAGTTGTTGGCAGTACAGGTCCGAATTGAGCGTTTGGCCATAGGGAAGCAGCTCATAATAGATTATTTCTTGACAATCCCACCAAACGCACAGCAGAACCTTCCTGGCCGCTAATGAGGGCTTGGCCACCGTCTGAGCCGCTTCAGCGGTCTTCGACCACGACCTTTGCGCTTCACGTTGTCGTAAGTGACCCACTTTTCATCGCCAGTCACCATCCGCTTCAGAAACGGGTCGATTTTGTTGCGATTCAGCAGCGATTCACATGCGTCGATACGGTCAAAGATGTTTTTTGCGTCAAGGTGTGTGGCACCCATACATCGAGCTTCTTTGTGAATCCAAGCTTCTTCAAATGGTTAATAACGGTTTGATGACTTATCCCCAGCTCTTGGCCGATGCTATGGCTGCTACTATGCCGGTCTTTCTCGGCTAATTCAGCGATTTTGTCGCAATTTTCGACGACAGGCCTTCCGGAGCGTGGCGCATCTTCGACGACTTCTACACCAGAACGAAAACGTTGAAACCATCGTTGTGCGGTGGAAATGGAAACTGTATCGGGTCCATAAACTGCACAAATTTTATTGGCAGCTTGATATGCATTTTTGCCTTTGTCATAATAGTACTGTTAAATATGTCGGATTTTCGCTTTATTTTGCTCCATATTTGCGACACTATAACTCACGAACGACTTAACCAAACAAAACACTGTCAAGGACTATATTATAGCGCGCAAAAATACCTTTCCAACAAGCTATAGTATGACTCGATACAATGAATACAACTAGAACTACGCGCTTACAACGACACCTCGCGGAAATACCGTAGGACTTTTTTGACAGCCTAATATATATATATATATATATATATATATATATATATATATATATATATATATATATATATATATATATATATATATATATATATATATATATATATATATATATATATATATATATATATATATATAAGTCAAGGTCACAGCTGAGAGCATCAACCTAGAACTGAACGAGCTGCAAAACAAGCGGTGGCTTCATCTTTACACGCGCTAGAACGGGCGCTGACGGTGTCATCGAAATCGGAAGCCTAATCTCGGCGAACGACATAAACGACCGGTGTCATCACAACGGACGGCGGCAAAAGTAACTCGAGAACCCGCGGACGCAGCAAATAGCTGAGAACTGGTAGCTAGTAGGGCAACGATAGGGAAATATTAATTGGAATAAATCATCAAATCTTTTTGTCAGAAGCTCAAACTGGTAAGTCGTAATCTTTTGTAAACCTTTTCTTTTTCTTTCCCTTTTTCAAAACTCCCTCCCGTTCATCAAGAACGTAATTGGCGCAGTCGGTAGGATGTTTTGAAAGGAAACTACGATCTGAATAACCCAGCTTTTGCTGCTTTCGAGGGAATATTGAGAGTTTGTGGTAGCATTCAGCAACACGGAATTTTCTCTTAAAACGAATCTTTCCTTTAACCTTTCCTTTTAACAGTAGATAATAAGTAGTGTTCAAAATTGATGACAAAAGTGCTTAGATAATAAGTAGTGTTGAAAATTGATGACAACAGTGCTTAGATAATAAGTAGTGTTGAAAATTGATGACAAAAGTGTTTAGATAATAAGAAGTGATTTAAAGTGTTTAGATCATAAGAAGTGTTTATAAATTTATGATAACCCGCAAAATGGCATAAGCAATTCAAGAAAGAATCGAGAAACTAAGTTCACAATTAGAGGCACAGCGGCTTCAAATCATTGCCCTGCAGCCTAATCCGCGTGCGCAGCCTCCGGTTCAGAGGACCGACGCATACCAATATGATATTGGCCGTATTCCGGACCCAATAAAATTGATTCCGAACTATGGTGGAGACCCGAAAACACTCTCTACGTGGATAGAATCTGTAGAATCAAAGCTTGAATTTTCAAAATTATTAGTTCCACCCGAATACAATTTAGCATCTGTACTACCTATCTGGACTAGTATAAATCCGAGACAAAATCATAGACAAAGCAAATGAAGCCTTAGTAGCTAATCACGTTAGGCTCGAATGGGAAGACATCAAAATTACGTTAAAAGATTACTTTGCAGACAAGAGAGATTTATCCACATTATTAACAAAGATTTGCTATCTCAGACAAAATCAAATGGAAGTAGAAGAATTCTATACGCAATGTCGGACACTATTATCCGACATACGTGCAAAAATTACGCTGAATGATGAAACAAAACCACACGCGAAAGTTATGCTTGAATCGTACGAGTTAATGATTACGAACTCCTTCATCGACGGATTACATGAACCATATTCTTCGCTTACTCGAGTTAGTAGACCAAAGGATTTACTAACCGCCTATCAAAATGCGATTGACTTAGTCAATGCCGCAAAGAGGAAGAAGGAAAAATTCCAAACCAGATCTTTTAGATCTGGGGAACAAAGGCCGATGCCACCTCTGGTCTGACCTCCAGCTCCGGTATACCAACAAAGGCAACATCCGCCTTTTTCATTACAGAAACAATAGTACCAATAATCACGTTATCAATAAATCGACAAATATTAAACCGGAACCCAAATCCAATACTAACTATCGAACTAATCCACAACATCATTTGAACTCTCAAGATCAAGAGAAATCAAATTACAATCCCGATTATTACATATGCGAAAATCAAGGAGAAGCTAACTTGGATGATTATGTAGAGATTGCCAATGAAAATGACGATCAGGAAGTTGACAATCTGAATTTTCAATTGGTGGACGATTCAAAACCAACGTCCTAGAGAATAACAATTTTTTACCCTACATGAGAGTACAAACAGGAAAAGGCATACTATAGATCCTGATTGACACGGGAGCAAATAAAAACTATTTATCCCCCAAATGTGTCCCTCCTATCTTTCGAAAACCTTCCATACCATGCAAAATTAAAAATATTAGGGAACACACCGAGTTAACGAGTACACCGAGTACAACGCCTTCAATAACCACCTACGAGACCTACCAAAACAAAAATTCCACCTATTCCAGTTTCACAATTATTTTCATGGACTTCTAGGTTACGAGACACTGCGTACCCTAGGTGCGGTGATAGATACCGCAGAAAATAAATTAATAATAAATGAAATTTCTATTCCATTGCACAAAAAATTTCCCGACACTTGTGAAGTGAGTTTCCACGAAAATAGTCATACTACAGCAACTATGCCAATTAATCTCGAAAATTGTGATTTTTATATCAACAATGACATCGAGGTTGGAAAAAATGTGTTCGTTCCTTCCGGAATATACCAAGCCTGCAAAGGACTAGTTACAGTACCTTTAATTTGTACGAAAAATCAATCAACACCAATAACAATCCGAACTGAGTCGATCTTCTCCGAAATCAATTATTTTGACGAAATGGAACCTCCCAAAGAGCATTGTTCGAACACAAGAGTTTTTGACATGCTCAGGTTAAACCATCTCAATAGTGAAGAGAGAACCAAACTCCTAAAAGTCATAGCAGAGTACAAAGATATCTTCTATACAGATGATTCGAACCTATCCTTCACGAACATTATAAAACACCAGATTCATACACAGGATAACATCCCTATTCATAACAAGAGCTATCGCTACCCCTACTGTCATAAACAAGAGGTGCAGCGACAAATTTCCGATATGTTAGCCCAAGGCATAATCAGACCGAGCTCATCTCCATGGGTATCTCCCATTTGGATAGTACCCAAAAAGCTCGACGCTTCCGGTCAACGGAAATGGCGTCTTGTGGTGGACTATCGTAAATTAAATGCAAAAACGATCGACGATAAGTATCCTCTTCCCAATATAACCGAAATTCTCGATAAATTGGGAAGATGCCAATACTTTACTACTCTAGATTTGGCGTCTGGTTTTCACCAGATAGAAGTACACCCGGACGACGTCCCTAAAACTGCATTTTCGGTTGAAAATGGGTTGTACGAATATCTACGGATGCCATTTGGTCTAAAAAACGCGCCTGCCACCTTCCAGCGCGTGATGGACCATGTTCTGCGGAAAGTTCTTGGCAAGTGTTGTCTAGTTTATATGTACGACATCATTGTCTATTCGACGTCTCTGCAAGAACATATAGAGAATATTGAAAAGGTCTTTACGGAATTGAGAAAAGTAAATCTTAAGATTCAGCTCGACAAGAGCGATTTTCTTAAAAAAGAAGTCTCATTCCTTGGTCACATCGTAACTGACAAAGGTGTGAGACCAAACCCAAACAAGATTGAGGCTATCAAAAATTGGACGATTCCCAAAACCCAAAAAGAAATAAAAGGATTTTTAGGAATCTTGGGTTATTATAGGCGCTTTGTAAAAGATTTCGCCAAGATAACCAAGCCACTCACGGCCCAATTAAGGAAAGGCGAACAAGTGGAACATACTCCACAATTCGTCAAAACCTTTGAACGTTGCAAGGATCTTCTTGCGAGTAGTGACATACTTGCATACCCCGATTTCAACAAACCCTTCATACTAACGACGGACGCCAGCAACCATGCATTGGGAGCAGTTTTATCGCAGGGTCCTATCAGTAAAGATAGACCTATCGCCTATGCGTCCAGGACACTAACGAAATCAGAAGAAAATTATTCGGCTATAGAGAAAGAACTCTTAGCAATTGTCTGGGGAACCCAATATTTTCGACCTTACATTTTCGGAAGAAAATTTACCTTGTTTACCGACCATCAACCGTTAACATATGCCTTAAATTTAAAGACCCCGAACTCCAAACTCGTTAAATGGAGATTGAAACTAGCTGAGTACGATTTTGAAATCAAACATCGCCCTGGTAAGCAAAACGTCGTTGCCGACGCGCTCTCCAGACTCACTAACGAAATCAACATTAACGAAGATTCATCAGCCACTAATTCAGTACATTCTGCAAATACTGATCAGTTCGAATTCATCGAATTCACTGAATTACCTTTGAACATTTACCGTAATCAGATAATAATAAAACTCGGAGAAAATGAAGGCGAAACATATGAGGAAATATTCCCAGGAGTGCACCGACCAACCATTACGAGACTTCACTATGGAGTACCTTTAATGATTAGAATTTTCCGAGATTACATGGACACAAGAAAAACAAACTGCATACTATGTCCCGAATCCGTCCTTCAACCCCTACAAAACGTATATAGAAACTATTTTAGTCGTTGTAAAACTTTTAAAGTCAAATTTTCCCAGAAACTCCTCGAAGATGTTAGAGAAGAACAAGAACAAGATGGACTAATCGAAAAAGTACACGTGGCCGCCCATAGAGGAATTAAAGAAAATCAATCCCAAATTATCAGGAGCCATTACTTCCCTAGAATGAAAGCCAAGATACGTAAATTTATTATTTTATGCGAATATTGCAACAAAGCGAAGTATGAACGAAAGCCATATAAAATAAAATTGGGTGAAACTCCCATACCACGACAACCCCTAGATATTGTTCATGCCGATATCTTCATTTGCCAACCCTATCTTTTCGTGTCGTTTGTTGACAAATTGTCACGATATGCGACAATGATTCCCACTAAATCGAGATCAACCCCCGATATTAGAAAATCCCTTACGAAATTCATTTCCTTATACGGAAGTCCAAAATTGATAGTTTCGGATAATGAACCGGCTTTCAAATCTATAGAAGTCAGAGGAATGCTGAACGACCTTGGTGTTCAACAATACTTCAAATTATGATTCCTTGCGGTATTTCGGCTTTTTAAAAAAAACAACCGCTCTACTCGGAGTTCTCGATAAAACTAAACTTTATTCTTCTCGATTTAGTTTACATTTTTGATTTGTATACTTAAAGCTATCGTCTCTGTTTCGAAGAATATATGCGCTGATCTGAGTCAGCAGAAAATGTGCTCTGGGATTCTGCACGCTGCTCGCGTGATGATTGCCGGGGGTGTTTTGTTTATTTGCTAGCGAATCATAGCTTCGTGGGTCTGGTGATAACTTTCATTCCTGCCAACCACAGCGAATCAAACGGTATTGTTGAACGCTTTCATTCTACACTAAGCGAGATATATCGATCCAATAGACATAAATTTCCTAACATTTCTAGTAAAGAAATGTACAGAATTGCATGTACGTTATATAACGGAACAATACACACATCTATTAAGATAAAGATGGCCAAGAGAGATCTCTCGATGCTACAGAACTGGTTGAATCTAGTAACAAAATATACGATGAAGCCATAATAAAAATTCAAGAAACACAGTCCAGGCAACTAACCTATCACAACAAAAGCAGAGAGGATCCACCTGCTCTAGAAGAAGGACAACTTGTCCTAAACAAAACCCAAGGAATAAAATCGAAAACTAGAAACCCTTTCCAAGCAGTAGAAGTAGCCCGAGACATTAACGTAGCCTATAATGATATCGACGGTCGACTTCTACACAAGGCTAAAATGAAGCGGATTCGAGAATAAAAACAATAACTGGAACATAGTTAGTAACTTGATTTTCTTTCTTTTTCAGAAACCATACGAAGACATACTTACCAGGCTTACCAGACGCTATCCCCTGTTCCAGAATTAACCCCAATAAGTAACCAATCTAACTAACATAATAACTACCATGAAAGTGTTAATAACCCCCATATTAGCCATAATGGTACAACACTCCTTTCAAATAATCCAAATTACCTCCCTTTACGAAAATCCCGGGTTATTAGCACTTCAAAACGGAGAAAGTTACGTGAAAAAAGGAGAACATAGAATTTTCCATATAATCAATCTTAAAGATTATGATAAAACAATTGAAAGATTCTCTGTTCTGCTAAATGGCTTAAAAAACTTTGGAAATTTTTCGGAATTAACCTTTATAATGGAAACGAAATTTAGAAGTGTCAAAAGTCTATACAACGACCTTCAACCGCTGTCAAGAAATAAGAGAGGTTTGCTAAACTTTGTAGGTAGTGGAATAAAAGCGATTACAGGAAATTTAGACAATGATTTTTTTTATCCCTTTGGTTTATTTTAGGCTCATTAGCATTTTAGCTGTAACAGAGCCGAATTTTAATCGTGTACATGTCACATATTTATCATATCTATAATTAGCACATTACACAGTTGCCATTTTTCGGCGTTAGAGTATTCCCTGCTATACCATTGCAAATGGTACATATTTACACAGTAGCCATTTAGGCGTAAGAGATTTCCTTCTGTTCTTCCCATTATCCAGTAAGACGGGACAGCGAAGACAGTTGATTGATCATTGTTGAGTTATTTATAGAACAGCAGCCCGATGTGTCTTGCAGAGCAGAGCAGTTGTATGGATGAATCGATCTTATTTCGACCGTGGATCGATCTCCATCGCTGATGATTGTTGCGTGGACGTAGCTATTCTGTAACAACACAAAGATGGTCAATGGGGGCCCTGAGTTTTGAACTCACGATCGATCGCTTACTAAGCGAACGCGCAACAAATGTGGCTACGGAGACCCCCCTAGACAATGATGACTTGATATCAATTTCTAAAGATCTACAAGATTTGCAGTTTAACAACAAGATGTTAATTAACGAGAATAACGAACAGGTAAAAATTAATTCCATGTTTCAAGACAAAATGAACAGAATCATTAAACAAATAAATGCTCAACATGAGGAAATAACGAAGAATATCATCCAGGCTAGATATCAAAGCAACCTCACACAAAGTATGACAGTTCTAAAAGAAATTATAAAAATAGGATACAGTCTAGATCACACAAAAAATCATCTCTCAGATATTTTCGAAGCAATGCAAGCAGCACGAATGAACTTTATTTCCAAAAGGTTACTATCACCAGGAGAATTAAATTTTGCAAGACAAATGCTAGATCAACAGAACATAACTATTTACAATACAGAAGAGATTTACGAATTCCTAGGGATATCTGCATTCTACAATAAGACAAAATTAATCTTCATAATTTCAGTTCCAATCATAGAAAAACCAATTTATATGAACTTTATCATAGAATCATTACCACTAGTAGGCAACAAAATTATAGAGCTACCGAAACCACTGGTCCTGAATAGCAACGAGAAAAGTTATTTCATCGATGAAGCATGTCCACGCGTAGGAAGCATCAACCTGTGTGAAAGGTCTCATTTAACCATAATCCCCCAAGAAGATTGCGTCACGCAATTGCTGAATGGAAGACCCGCTAATTGTACGTTTGTACCATTCAGAAAAGCGTTCGAAATCAAACCTTTGACGAACAATCACATAATATTGAAAAACGTGAACAACGTGGAAGTTAAAACCAACTGCGGTATTAGCGACCGCAATCTCTCTGGAGTGTTTCTAATTGAATTCCACAATTGTACGGTGAAAGTCGATGATTCCACCTTCTCCAACATAGAGATCACAAGATCCGAACAATTGGCTATATTACCATTAGAAGGATTGAAGATTTCAGAAAAATACTTCGAGCAGTATACAGAAATTGAAAAACTGAACTTCACGAATCGACATCACCTCGAAACGTTAATCCGTGAGCGAAATATCCACACATATTCGTCAATTACCATATCCCTTATCTGCGTTCCGATCGGCATCATTATCGCTATCTACATAAAAAAGAAGAAGGAGATCCAGGTGAAAATTCCAACCATAGGAATCTTCCAGAATCGAGACGATTCTTCTTTAAAGGAGGGAGAAGTCAAGGTCACAGCTGAGAGCATCAACCTAGAACTAAACGAGCTGCAACAACAACAAGCGGTGGCTTCATCTTTACACGCGCTAGAACGGGCGCTGACGGTGTCATCGAAATCGGAAGCCTAGTCTCGGCGAACGACATAAACGACCGGTGTCATCACAACGGACGGCGGCAAAAGTAACTCGAGAACCCGCGGACGCAGCAAATAGCTGAGAACTGGTAGCTAGTAGGGCAACGATAGGGAAATATTAATTGGAATAAATCACGTTTTGTCAGAAGCTCCAACTGGTAAGTCGTAATCTTTTGTAAACCTTTTCTTTCCCTTTTTTAAAAACTCCCTCCCGTTCATCAAGAACGTAATTATCATATATATATATAGTTTCGCTGTTCAATAAAAAATTTTTGGAAAACGCCTTGTACATTTTCCATCTGCAATGCATGGTGATACAAGATTAGATCACCATGTACGCTATGACCCATGTTTGTGGTTTGGAATCCGATTGCTTTGAATCTGGATTGGATCTAGCGATTCGTCTTTTGCATTCTGGAATCCGATCGACCTCAATTCATTCATGCTATAAAATGTGGCAATCTTGACTTGGCGCAAAATAAACATCAAAATAATTAATCCGTTTTCATATTCGCAATTTGTTAATATACTCTCGATCAGATCAGCAGGCTCGAAAGCAATTCTAAATTGCTAAAATTTGATTGAAAATCATTACTCTAAGTTGTTTGAATACTTGGAAGACAGTCCTAACTTAAAATTTCTTCTATAAATCTCTTTGAATTTCCGCCAAAACTTTATTCATAATATTAAATCATTATCAGAAACAATTTGTGAATGTGGTTTCCTATTAAAGAACACAAATTAGGGACTATCTTCATTTTTTCCGTAGAGTCCTTGGTGGATCACACCATTGAGAGAGATGGCGGATCTTTCGGCTGAAGAAGGGCTGGATTTTGCTGAAGGAGGGCTAGATTTTACTAGATTATTGGCACAGCTCAAGACATTGTCCTGACTGCGTCAATTCATCAAACGACACACATAATAATCGCACTCTCTTGTTTGATTCGTCTCCTCCAACCTCATGTATGAAAATATTAATTCAAAATGAGTAATGATGTTTATAATGATTGAAGTAACTGTAGCGCATTAGATCTACACACGTGTCCTCCAGCCGTTTTATTTTATCAGGATTGACTACAATAGCGAGACTGTTACTTCGCATTCCGAGCATGTGTGTGTTCAGAATAATTTCAATAATTCATTGTGCTCATCCAAAAAGGTTTCCAGCTCTCCGGCGATGCACCTAGCTTTAGTCGAATTGAGGTTAGTTGCGTATGTATGAGGTGAAAGCTCGATGAAGAGGACGAAGTGGCATCTGGCTTTCAACAATGTACAAAAAATCGTCCTGTTTTCGATATTGTTTGTATAAAAAATACACATATCGTGATTAAAAATAGGAGATAGGGGTGAAAATTGGTTATATAAACCAAACGATTTTCAAACCAAATTTATGCAAAAAATACAAAAAAAAAAGATTCAGAAAAAAAAAATCTTGCATAGGCTCACCCAAGTTGGTATTAAATATACAGTGATCGCTATCCTAGCAGTATCATATATAGTTTACGACCTATTCTCATGCCTAACAAGTTTTTTGAGTATGATTTCATTAAAATTGGTCTAGCCCTTTCAGAAGAGTTCGACCACGAACATCGTGACACGAGCATTCCTCGTCGATTATTTGCAAGAGACGGACACACATTGTCCGTCCTCCGCTACAATATCGAAGCTGGAAAGTTTTTTTTCCCCCTCCGCCAAAGTGATTTTTGGTTGTTGTTTTTTTTTCTTTCGTCCATTGGTGACAAGTTAAGTGCCAACGCATCCGGAACAACGAGGAAGCAGCACCTCTCCAGCGACGCTGGACCGGTGTTCTGTGAATTGGTTCCATTGAGCGTCACATTTGTATCTTCACCAAACATCAAACAGAGAAGTACAATAGAATAGTTTTTGCCGTCTCGCTATTGTGCTTATACCGTAGCGTGCAGCGTTGTATAGCTCCCTGAATAGGGTTGTTCAAGTTGTTCGAACTCATCAGACTAAATTTTTTTATTGAGTTTTTATTTATTAATTTTTTTTTTTTACGAAATTATTGTTTTTTTTTCAAGAAGATTATTGATTTGAGCTAGTTTTTAGTTTAAGTTAGTTTTTAGTCTAAGTTAGTTTTAAGTTGAGTTTTTGCGCGAGTGTGTGCGTGTGAGTTGTGTGTGTGCGTGCGAGTTTTTTTTATTCGTTTTCATAGGCGGTTGCGCACCGTCTGCGCAACCGTTATGACATCTGCTGATGCCAATGTTGCGCGGACGCGTTATTATCAACAGTCCTCGAAGGCACCATGGGTTGTTTTCTTTCGGCCCAAGGAAAAATCTTTGAGAACTCTTGATATTTCAAGAGATTTGCTGCGTAATTATAAGGGCGTCTCGATACATAAAGAGAGACCGGACAAACTGCGTGTAGAAGCACCGACTTTTGATGTGGCCAACAAGATTGTTGACCACGAAGTTTTTAACAGGGAGTATCACATCTACATCCCTTCTCGAGAAGTGGAGATAGAAGGCGTAGTAACCGACGCGAGTCTGAGTGTCGATGAACTAAAACAAGCGTCGGGTTCCTTCAAAAACTCGAT
Source organism: Toxorhynchites rutilus septentrionalis (assembly GCF_029784135.1). Taxonomy (NCBI): domain Eukaryota; kingdom Metazoa; phylum Arthropoda; class Insecta; order Diptera; family Culicidae; genus Toxorhynchites; species Toxorhynchites rutilus. The sequence goes on from NC_073746.1 coordinate 32,686,279, forward strand.
GATTGGAGATCTTGTAAAGATCCTGGATGTTAGAAATCTGCATTCAGCATCTTTGGAAGAAAATAAAAAAGTTTATTAGCCCTCGCACTCTTTTCGAGTTACTTTCGCAGGTTCTGTTCTCCCAAACTATGTTAAAGTAGAAAATGTTTTTTTCCCAGTGCGCCTGTTTGTACCGCGGGTTTATAATTGTACCAAATGTAAAAAGTTGGGACACTCGGTTAGCCACTGCGGCAACAAATTTCGTTGCGGCAAATGTGGCGATAAACATAGTGAGGATTCTTGCACTCAAACACTGTGGCGAGAATCCTCACCCTCTACAAGAGTGCCCAAGGTACAAACAGCACTCCGATAAAGTGAAGCGTTCTATCGCTGGACGCTCCAAGCGGACTTATGCTGAAATGCTAAAGACCGCATCAGCCGCTCAAAATGAAAACCAATTTTCGGTTTTGTCATCTCAAGAATCGGATTCTGATTCTGATGAGGGTCATACTTCGGCTGCACCAGAATCTTCAATAAAGGATGAATCATCAAAAAGAAAGCTCTCTTCACCAATGGTGCACCGTAAGAAAGCTAAAATGACCCTCGGAAGATTGTCTAATTCCAAGGGTAATAGTAGCAAAAAAACGAATCCGAAGGCTCCTTCTCAGCCAGTTCCTGGTTGCAGCAAGGATTTTACGTCATTACCCAGAGAAGAGAGACATAAAAACGCTGCTCCTCGATCTTCTCGTAGAAAATTCGCGTCTAATCGAGGATTGATAGCTTTTTCGGACATTGTGGACTTCATACTAAACACGTTCAAAATTCAAGACCCCCTCAGAAGCCTTATTTCTGCCTTGCTTCCATCTTTAAAGTCTTATCTTAAGCAATTGACTGCTTCATGGCCCCTCCTTGCATCAATCATATCTTTCGATGGATAATTCATCTAACGTAGTAGAAGATATGATCAATGTGCTACAATGGAACTGCCGTAGTCTAGTGCCTAAACTAGACTCGTTCAAATTTTTACTTCAAAATTATGATTGTGATATATTCGCTTTTTCCGAAACATGGCTTTCTTCTGACACAGAACTCAACTTCCACGATTTTAATATTATTCGCCTGGATAGAGATGATTCCTATGGAGGAGTACTTTTAGGGATCAAAAAGTGCTACTCTTTCTATAAAATTCCTCTCCCAGCTCTATCAGACGTCGAAATCGTCGCTTGTCAAATAACTGCAAAGAATAAAGAACTCTGCATAGCTTCAGTATACGTTCCCCCGAATACTTCCATTAGCCGCAGTCAACTTTGGAATCTAATTTCGATTCTCTCAACCCCAGTTCTAATTTTGGGTGACATGAACTCCCATGGTACTGGGTGGGGCGATCTTTATGATGACGCTAGGGCGGCTATTTTTTACGATTTATGTGACGATTTCAACTTGACTATCTTGAACACTGGTGAAGTGACACGAATTGCAAAACCTCCGGCTCGGGAAAGCCGACTCGATCTATCTTTGTGCTCAAACTCGCTATCATTAGATTGTCAGTGGAAGGTCATCAATGATCCCCATGGTAGCGATCACTTGCCAATCAATATATCAATCAAGTGTAGCCCGCAATCCACTGAACCATCTCGAGTTCCATTTGATCTAACAAGGAACATCGACTGGCAAAAATTTGCAACGGCGTTAACAATCGGTGTCGAATCAATAGATATACTTCCACCATTGGAAGAATATCGATTCTTCGTCGATTTATTGTATAAAAGCTCACTGGAAGCACAAAAAAGAAGAGTTCCAAGTGCTTCATTTAAAAGAAAACCAGCCACTCCTGGCTGGGACGATGAATGCACAAAATTGTATTTGAAAAAATCTGATGCTTTCAAAGCTTTTCGCAGACATGGAACATCCACACACTTCGAGGAATATTCAAAGCTTGAAATACAGCTGAAACAACTAGTTAAAGCAAAAAAACGCGGTTACTGGCGCAATTTCATCGAAGGTCTTTCTCGTGAAACCTCAATACGCACCTTGTGGAGGGTAGCTCGCAACATGCGTAACCGCTCATCTACCAACGAGAGTGAAGAATACTCCAACCGATGGATATTCGATTTCGCTAAAAAGGTCTGTCCAGACTCAGTTCCAGCCCAACAAATTCTTCGAGAAACGTCTCCGAGCGGTGGACCTCTGGACAGACCATTCTCAATGCTGGAATTTTCTATGGCTCTTCTTTCATCGAACAACTCTTCACCCGGAAGCGATATGATTAAATTCGTTCTTCTAAAAAATCTTCCCGATATCGCGAAAAGACGCTTGCTAGACTTATTCAATACTCTACTAGAAAACAATATTGTGCCACCCGAATGGAGACAGGTCAAAGTGATAGCAATTCAAAAGCCTGGCAAACCAGCGTCTGATCATAACTCATACCGTCCGATTGCTATACTCTCGTGCATTAGAAAATTGCTGGAGAAAATGATCCTTCGAAGACTCGATCAATGGATCGAGACAAATAATTTGCTATCAACTACAGAATTTGGGTTTCGCAAGAGCAAAGGAACAAACGATTGTCTAGTGTTGCTTTCTACAGATATTCAACTGGCCTTTGCGCACAAGGAGCAACTGGCTTCAGTATTCTTGGATATTAAGGGAGCTTTTGATTCAGTTTCCATAGAAATTCTGTCAGACAATCTGAACAGATGTGGACTTCCTGGAATTTTGAATAACTTCTTGTACAATTTGTTGTCAGAAAAGCAAATGAACTTCACCCTTGGACAGCTGACAACTTCCAGAAATAGTTATATGGGTCTACCCCAAGGCTCATGTCTCAGCCCCCTTCTTTATAATTTTTATGTGAAAGATATTGACAGTTGTTTGGCAGAACAATGCACGCTAAGACAACTTGCAGATGATGGTGTGGTTTCCGTCAGAGGTCCCCATGCCGAAAACTTGCAAAGACCATTGCAAAATTCCCTAGATAACTTGTTTTCTTGGGCAAGGAACTTAGGGATAGAATTCTCGCCGCAGAAAACAGAACTGGTAGTGTTTACTCGAAAGCGGTCCCCAGCCCAATTGCAACTTAAGCTTTTGGGGAGAAACATTACCCAATCATTGACCTTCAAGTACCTTGGTGTCTGGTTTGATTCAAAATGCACTTGGAATACCCACATTACGTATTTGAAGCAAAAATGTCAAAAAAGAGTCAACTTTCTCCGCTCGATTTGCGGCACGTGGTGGGGAGCTCATCCGGGAGATCTCATAACGCTTTATAAAACAACTATTCTATCTATTCTGGAGTATGGCTCTTTCTGCTTTCTCTCAGCAGCTAAAAGTCACCTTCTAAAATTGGAACGAATTCAATATCATTGTCTGCGTATAGCTCTCGGCTGTATGCACTCAACGCATAACATGAGTCTCGAGGTTCTAGCAGGAGTAACTCCTCTACAGAACCGATTCTGGGAACTTTCTCTCAGAATACTGGTGAAATGCGGTATCACGAACACACTTGTGATTGAAAACTTTGATAAAATGCTTCATCTAAATATACAATCTCGGTTTATGAGAATTTATCATCACTATATTTCATCAGATATTTGTCTTCCATCGTTTACTCCAGACCGTGCTCACTTCACCATCAGCAGTTCCTCAATTGAATACGATCTGTCGATGAAACAAGCAATACTTGGGATTTCAGATCAGCTTCGACCAACTTTCATTCCCCGTATTTTTAACCGAAAGTACCAAAAAGTCAATTGCATGAAAAGATACTTCACTGATGGGTCTCGCCTCAATGGATCCACTGGCTTCGGTGTTTTCAATGAAAATTCAAGCGCCTTCCGTAAACTGCAGGAACCTTGTTCCGTTTATGTTGCTGAGCTGGCAGCAATCGACTTCGCATTGGGGATGATCTCCAACAAGCCTGCAGACCATTACTTCATTTTCTCGGATAGTCTCAGTTCGCTTGAGGCTCTCCAGTCGATGAAAACTAGTAGGCACCCATCTTATTTCCTCACAAAAGTGAGACAGCAGATGAGTGCACTGATCGAAAGATCTTATAAGTTAACCTTTGTTTGGGTCCCCTCTCATTGCTCAATTCCTGGCAATGAGAAGGCGGACACTCTCGCAAAGGTGGGTGCCCAGGAAGGCGAATTGTTTGATAGACAGATTTCATACGATGAATTTTTCCAATTACTGCGTCAGAGTTCCCTCTTGAGTTGGCAAACCGATTGGGACACTGGAAGTCTTGGGCGGTGGTTATATTCAATTATTCCAAAGGTTTCTTCGAGAGCGTGGTTCAAAGGTTTGGACTTAAGTCGTGACTTCATTCGTGTAATGAGTAGACTTATGTCCAACCACTACTCGCTAGATGTGCATCTCCACAGAATAAATCTTGTTCAAAGCAACGTCTGTCGGTGTGGAAACGGTTACGATGACATCGATCACGCAGTTTGGCAATGTACGGATAATTACGCAGCCAGAGAGTACCTTTTGAATGCCCTTGAGGTCCAAGGAAGACAACCCTATGTTCCTGTTAGAGACGTGTTGGGAACTCGCGACATCTGCTATATGCAGTTGATCTATATGTTTGTGAAACGGTCTAGTATAAGTATTTAATGCTTTTGTGTTTTTCTTTTTCGTTATTAGTTTGTTTGTCTTGTCCCCCCATCTCACCGTCGCCCACCCTCGACAGCTAGTCGAACACCAGATGCTATCCCTGGTCATTATGCACAATGCTACAGTGCGTGCGGCAACCCTCGGTTGAGACAACGATACCTCATATCCATATCCCCAACCTGACCCGTCCCACAAAAATGTTGCCCTTTTAACCTCGAGTAAACCGCGAGTATTCGGTCGAATCCTACTAAACATAGAAATTAGTTGAAACTTTGTATAAACAAACCTTGAATTAGCGGCTCCGCAAAGCTTATGCGATTGAGCCTTACAAATAAATGAACTGGATAAAAAAAAAATCGTGACACGAGAATTTTATATATAAGATAGATATAGATTAGCTTTTTTTTGTTACATATTAGTTTTTTGCTGCACAGTTCGAGCTGAGATAGTTGCGTCCACTACCAGGAGGCTCATTCGAGCTCTTTGGTGTGGGGGATAGCGGAGGGTGTTAAAAAAAAGAAAATACTGTGCCACCGCAATCAAGTCTGTGATTGGAAATGCACAGTATGGTCATCAGCTCACTCCCAATCACAATCAGTAACAATCTATAACAATGCAATCATTGTGAAGTTACGTTCAAAAATGAGTTTTAAAATACCATCGTCCAGGACGATATTTTCAATTGAATTTTTCAATATTTCATACACAGTTCTGTCTTTTTTGTGTGGTTTATTTAATTTATAAACTTTGTCGCTTACGAATAAATATTTACATCAATGTATTAATTTCACTTATGATCATCTCTTTTTCATCATCTGTAGAGGTTCACACCTAAATCTCCTATACTCCACTACGGTTTTTTGATACATATTATCAAAACCTCAAAATATCACTTATGTTTGATCGCGAGGAGAAATTTTCCACAGAACTGAGCTCGGGTCGCAGGCCCGTTATAGCGCAGAATAGATCTGGCATGTCTCTGCTGAGGTCAAACGTATCGCTTTCAATGAGACAATGTGGGTACATAAGCTCCAACTTCTTGAACAAGTCCATATTCTCTTTGTCCTCGGCATTCTCCTCACGCGCACGGCCAAATACATTGTCAAACGAAACTCTCGTCTCCACATTACAGTCCCTGAAGCGGCAGTATTCAAGCTGCGGCAGTTCGGATAGAATTCTGTAGATTGGCGCCTCTTCCTGTTTGTAAAAAAAGAATGAAAATAGAATCAGAAAACACAGTTTTTTATGTAATGTAAAATTACTCACTACATTGACCGCGGTCAGCTTCAGCGTTGTTAACTTCTTCAATGCGCAAATCTGATTGATTAGAGGATTTTCCAAAACCATCTCCTTAAGATGCAATTCCTCCAATTGTTGATTAATGATACCCAAATATCTTATCAGATTTGAGTTCGCGGCAACCGATCTTGCACTCACTTTGAAAATGTATTCGTTCTCAATGCACAACCGTTTCAGTTTCGGGGCACTTTCAAACGGCACAAATGAATCAACGTATGTTGACATCTTTTCAAGTAGTGGCAGAGATAACTTGTTAACCGACCTGTGGCTGTGTATGTCAACACGCAAGCATAGCTTCTTTAGCTTTTTGAGATCACCTATTGCGTTGAAGGAGTCATCACGCATGGCGGTTCCGTGGACTATCAATGTCTCTAAATTTTTGGCGACTTGGAAAATATCTTTGTAAGTTGCACAGAACGAGCTATCGTCGTCACATATTTTCAAATATTTCAATTGAGCGAAGATTTGAAGATATCTGTCGTGAGAATCGTAGGGTTCGTAAGGTCTAGCAAAATGGAAACCACTCGCAGTACTGAGCGTCAGGCTGTGTAGATTTGTAAATGTGCCGGACCCAATTATACTGAACAACAATTGTTGGTCCTGGAACTTCACATCAAGCTCCTGGATCTGAGTGCTAAACATCTGCAGGAATGGGCTTATCGTCAGGCCCATGTCTTCCAACTGTAGCTTTGTCAAATTCGGTGCCTTTACAAGGCTGTGGGAAATTTCAACGCGGTTAACTCTTACTGAAGCACTGTAGCTAATTTTCCTCAGGTTCGGGAAGTTCCAGCACTGCAAGCTTCCAAACACATCATCTAGCGAGAAATGGCACATTTCGAAATTCAGATCCTCAACGTTGAACATCACCTCCTCGTGAGATAGGAACTTTTGTAGCGCTTCCAAAAAGCAGGTTTGTCGCTCGGCTGGAACCAACGCATCCGAAATCGTGTACGCGGGGTAGCGTTTCATCCTGTCAGAAACCTGTATACCAAAGTCACTGCAAAGGTTGGCTACGGAGATGTTGAACCGATGCTTCCGAATGTACCGATTGCTACTCAGAATATCGTACCATAGTTTACAAGTACGCATGGCAGAAAACTGATCTCTGATTTTTAACTTATCGAAGATTAAATAGAATGTCTCCACCGGGAGCTGATTGATATAGTTTTGAGACATGATCACAACCGAATATACGAATTAATGCACTTAAGTTACGAGAGAATCGTGAGCTTGAATGTGAGAATGAGAATGAATGTATGTACCGAGATCATCCGTCCTCTGAACAAATCTGAACTGATAAACTACCAGGTTCTATCAGGTTTTTTATAGCTGTCAGCACTGCAGAAGCCTTAAATCTACCTCGTAGTGGGTACACATTGGGAAAACATACCTACCAAAGCTACCTAGCTAGCAGGAACAGCTGCATGTTGAAGTCTGGCAATCCAGAAAACACTACCAGGTATAACTCTACATTGAGATTGTACTGAGTTCCACCTCTACCTGCTCCAGAAAAGGTGCTAGCAAGTGAATTTCAGTGTAGCTACCTGACGTTTCGTTGTGCTGAAGTGAGTGATTATCTATACAATAGTAACCTAATTGGACTACCAATTCGATTCACCACATGTTATGAAACTACTAATTTCATCAGGTATGCAAGGCTTAAAACAATCACAAATAATATTTTAAATAGGATTCGTCGGCAGGTAATCGGCAATTTGAATTTGTTTTCATAACCGCCTCAAATAAGCGATTACGATAAAAGTCAAAAAAGAAAATGAAAAAACACATAGTCTATATCAGGAATGGCCAAATGGTAGTCCGCGGTCTACCGGTCACCCGCGAAAGTATTCCTAGGTGCCCGCCAGCTAGTCTAGAGTAATATCATCTCCAAACGCAATGGATTAAGTAACCCTCCAACATTTGCCGTGATCACTTTATAAGGTGTAAGGTGTTTATGCAAATCGCAATAACACATATTAGTTATTAGAGTGGATATTTCTTCATAAAAGCTTCGGTATATATATATATATATATATATATATATATATATATATATATATATATATATATATATATATATATATATATATATATATATATATATATATATATATATATATATATATATATATATATATATATATATATATATATATATATATATATATATATATATATATATATACCTTCCACTAGTCATCAGGCCAACTATAATTTGAAAAAATCAGGAAGAATGAAAATAAAAATCAGGATAAATCAGGATAGCTCGTATTCGTTTGTCCGAAAAGTTAAAGTCGATTTTAGGGAAAACAAAAACATCATTTTCAATCAAAGCATTATAATTTAATTTTATATCCATAGTTTTGTTTCACAATCTTTCGCCATCTTTCACAGAGCTTAAATATTCTATCCTCCCAGAATATGTTTGCTTTATTGCTTTATCGAATCCATTCGAAATCCCACAAGAAACGGAGTATATCTTCCTTCCGGCGAAGACCGGATATGTAAAATAATTAATAAGCATGGTATAAATCCTCGCATAAGCGGAAATGCTAGTGTTTCGCCTGACTTTTTGATCATTTATATTTTTTCCGAAAAACCTACAGCATCGCTACAGTCAATTGCAGAGAAATCAATGTTCAAATGTTCACTGAATTAATCATCCATGCTTTGGAATAAATCTTTACTCAACAAATGAGAAAAGCATATCAGCAGTGGAAGACTTGTTGAATTTTTCCTAATTTTTATGATATTTAGTACGGTTACAGATATATTTACCATAGTCCTACCATTTATGTTTATTCTACTTTGAATCAGACGAACAAATTACATATTAAATCTTTTTATATTGACTGTGGATTCAAAAATTTTCTCTTGAGTTATTTTACACTCTGAAACGTATTCCTATAATCATAACTCTGGGGATACATCTACATACACATTATTCTCAATAAAGCAATGTTGTTCCTCAAACTTAAACTCATCTTCTTCTTGAATGGCGTTAACGTTCCCTGTGAAACTTTTGCCGTCTCAACGTATGCATTAATTAGCGTCATTTATCAATACTCTGTTGAGATTTCTTAAGCCGAATAACACGCCTTAAATGTATTCTGAGGGGCAAACTCTAGAATACGCGTGACCACAGTGCAAGTTGGAGGAAATTTCTTTGACGAAAAATTCCCCCGGCCAGAACGGGAATCGAACCCGAACACCCGGCATGATAATGTGAGACGCTAACCACTCGGCCACGGGTGCACCAACCACTTAAACTCATTGTAATTTCAAAAAATTCGTCAGACTATCTGGTTTCATCAATTTTCTAGCACTATTTTGGGAAGCCACGAAACAATTGAGGCTAGAGGTAAAAAAAATAAGTACAAAGTTTAACCTAATGTAAGATATATACAAGTGCGAACCGGAGAACTACCATGACAGAAAACTTTGGCATGGAAACCAGTATATTTATTACGAATAATATAAAGAGTACAAAAATCAGGAAAAATCAGGATCATTTCAGAAAAATCAGGATAAATTGAGTGTTCGTCAGGATATTAGGGAGAGTGCTAAAAAGTCTGGGAAATCCTGAAAAATCAGGAAGGTTGGCATCTCTGCTAGCCATACTTATCCGACCAGAAATTCTAACAAATTAAGATTATTAAGAGCACAAACTCGGAAGATATACTCCGTTTCTTGTGGGATTTCGAATGGATTCGATAAAGCAATAAAGCAAACATATTCTGGGAGGATAGAATATTTAAGCTCTGTGAAAGATGGCGAAAGATTATGAAACAAAACTATGGATATAAAATTAAATTATAATGCTTTGATTGAAAATGATGTTTTTGTTTTCCCTAAAATCGACTTTAACTTTTCGGACAAACGAATACGAGCTATCCTGATTTATCCTGATTTTTATTTTCATTCTTCCTGATTTTTTCAAATTATAGTTGGCCTGATGACTAGTGGAAGGTATATATATATATATATATATATATATATATATATATATATATATATATATATATATATATACCGAAGCTTTTATGAAGAAATATCCACTCTAATAACTAATATGTGTTATTGCGATTTGCATAAACACCTTATAAAGTGATCACGGCAAATGTTGGAGGGTTACTTAATCCATTGCGTTTGGAGATGATATTACTCTAGACTAGCTGGCGGGCACCTAGGAATACTTTCGCGGGTGACCGGTAGACCGCGGACTACCATTTGGCCATTCCTGATATAGACTATGTGTTTTTTCATTTTCTTTTTTGACTTTTATCGTAATCGCTTATTTGAGGCGGTTATGAAAACAAATTCAAATTGCCGATTACCTGCCGACGAATCCTATTTAAAATATTATTTGTGATTGTTTTAAGCCTTGCATACCTGTTGAAATTAGTAGTTTCATAACATGTGGTGAATCGAATTGGTAGTCCAATTAGGTTACTATTGTATAGATAATCACTCACTTCAGCACAACGAAACGTCAGGTAGCTACACTGAAATTCACTTGCTAGCACCTTTTCTGGAGCAGGCAGAGGTGGAACTCAGTACAATCTCAATGTAGAGTTATACCTGGTAGTGTTTTCTGGATTGCCAGACTTCAACATGCAGCTGTTCCTGCTAGCTAGGTAGCTTTGGTAGGTATGTTTTCCCAATGTGTACCCACTACGAGGTAGATTTAAGGCTTCTGCAGTGCTGACAGCTATAAAAAACCTGATAGAACCTGGTAGTTTATCAGTTCAGATTTGTTCAGAGGACGGATGATCTCGGTACATACATTCATTCTCATTCTCACATTCAAGCTCACGATTCTCTCGTAACTTAAGTGCATTAATTCGTAAATTCGGTTGTGATCATGTCTCAAAACTATATCAATCAGCTCCCGGTGGAGACATTCTATTTAATCTTCGATAAGTTAAAAATCAGAGATCAGTTTTCTGCCATGCGTACTTGTAAACAATGGTACGATATTCTGAGTAGCAATCGGTACATTCGGAAGCATCGGTTCAACATCTCCGTAGCCAACCTTTGCAGTGACTTTGGTATACAGGTTTCTGACAGGATGAAACGCTACCCCGCGTACACGATTTCGGATGCGTTGGTTCCAGCCGAGCGACAAACCTGCTTTTTGGAAGCGCTACAAAAGTTCCTATCTCACGAGGAGGTGATGTTCAACGTTGAGGATCTGAATTTCGAAATGTGCCATTTCTCGCTAGATGATGTGTTTGGAAGCTTGCAGTGCTGGAACTTCCCGAACCTAAGGAAAATTAGCTACAGTGCTTCAGTAAGAGTTAACCGCGTTGAAATTTCCCACAGCCTTGTAAAGGCACCGAATTTGACAAAGCTACAGTTGGAAGACATGGGCCTGACGATAAGCCCATTCCTGCAGATGTTTAGCACTCAGATCCAGGAGCTTGATGTGAAGTTCCAGGACCAACAATTGTTGTTCAGTATAATTGGGTCCGGCACATTTACAAATCTACACAGCCTGACGCTCAGTACTGCGAGTGGTTTCCATTTTGCTAGACCTTACGAACCCTACGATTCTCACGACAGATATCTTCAAATCTTCGCTCAATTGAAATATTTGAAAATATGTGACGACGATAGCTCGTTCTGTGCAACTTACAAAGATATTTTCCAAGTCGCCAAAAATTTAGAGACATTGATTGTCCACGGAACCGCCATGCGTGATGACTCCTTCAACGCAATAGGTGATCTCAAAAAGCTAAAGGAGCTATGCTTGCGTGTTGACATACACAGCCACAGGTCGGTTAACAAGTTATCTCTGCCACTACTTGAAAAGATGTCAACATACGTTGATTCATTTGTGCCGTTTGAAAGTGCCCCGAAACTGAAACGGTTGTGCATTGAGAACGAATACATTTTCAAAGTGAGTGCAAGATCGGTTGCCGCGAACTCAAATCTGATAAGATATTTGGGTATCATTAATCAACAATTGGAGGAATTGCATCTTAAGGAGATGGTTTTGGAAAATCCTCTAATCAATCAGATTTGCGCATTGAAGAAGTTAACAACGCTGAAGCTGACCGCGGTCAATGTAGTGAGTAATTTTACATTACATAAAAAACTGTGTTTTCTGATTCTATTTTCATTCTTTTTTTACAAACAGGAAGAGGCGCCAATCTACAGAATTCTATCCGAACTGCCGCAGCTTGAATACTGCCGCTTCAGGGACTGTAATGTGGAGACGAGAGTTTCGTTTGACAATGTATTTGGCCGTGCGCGTGAGGAGAATGCCGAGGACAAAGAGAATATGGACTTGTTCAAGAAGTTGGAGCTTATGTACCCACATTGTCTCATTGAAAGCGATACGTTTGACCTCAGCAGAGACATGCCAGATCTATTCTGCGCTATAACGGGCCTGCGACCCGAGCTCAGTTCTGTGGAAAATTTCTCCTCGCGATCAAACATAAGTGATATTTTGAGGTTTTGATAATATGTATCAAAAAACCGTAGTGGAGTATAGGAGATTTAGGTGTGAACCTCTACAGATGATGAAAAAGAGATGATCATAAGTGAAATTAATACATTGATGTAAATATTTATTCGTAAGCGACAAAGTTTATAAATTAAATAAACCACACAAAAAAGACAGAACTGTGTATGAAATATTGAAAAATTCAATTGAAAATATCGTCCTGGACGATGGTATTTTAAAACTCATTTTTGAACGTAACTTCACAATGATTGCATTGTTATAGATTGTTACTGATTGTGATTGGGAGTGAGCTGATGACCATACTGTGCATTTCCAATCACAGACTTGATTGCGGTGGCACAGTATTTTCTTTTTTTTAACACCCTCCGCTATCCCCCACACCAAAGAGCTCGAATGAGCCTCCTGGTAGTGGACGCAACTATCTCAGCTCGAACTGTGCAGCAAAAAACTAATATGTAACAAAAAAAAGCTAATCTATATCTATCTTATATATAAAATTCTCGTGTCACGATGTTCGTGGTCGAACTCTTCTGAAAGGGCTAGACCAATTTTAATGAAATCATACTCAAAAAACTTGGTAGGCATGAGAATAGGTCGTAAACTATATATGATACTGCTAGGATAGCGATCACTGTATATTTAATACCAACTTGGGTGAGCCTATGCAAGATTTTTTTTCTGAATCTTTTTTTTTTGTATTTTTTGCATAAATTTGGTTTGAAAATCGTTTGGTTTATATAACCAATTTTCACCCCTATCTCCTATTTTTAATCACGATATGTGTATTTTTTATACAAACAATATCAAAAACAGGACGATTTTTTTTACATTGTTGAAAGCCAAATGCCACTTCGTCCTCTTCATCGAGCTTTCACCCCATACATACGCAACTAACCTCAATTCGACAAAAGCTAGGTGCATCGCCGGAGAGCTGGAAACCTTTTTGGATGAGCACAATGAATTATTGAAATTATTCTGAACACACACATGCTCGGAATGCGAAGTAACAGTCTCGCTATTGTAGTCAATCCTGATAAAATAAAAGTCACAGGAAGGTTGTGTCCGAGACACGACCGCCTAGTTGACGTAGGAATCCGTTAGGCTATCTGTTGATTTTGGATATGTTTGAAGAATTACATCGTTGAACTCTTTGATAATTATTTGGTTTTAATGTCTGTGTTGCATTTCGGTAGGAACAAAAGCTCCACCTACTTCCATGTATTTGCACTGCCGATTTGTCTCAGGCAGCTTGGTTTTGATGCCTCTGTCAGGGAACACATTTCGGTAGGAACAAAAGGCCCCCCCCCCCCCCCTACTTTTATGTATTTGCAACGCCGATTTCCCTCAGGCAGCTTATTTTTTATGTCCCTGTTAGGGAACACATTTCGGTGGGAACAAAAGCTCCCCTACTTTCATGTATTTGCAATGCCCTTTTCCCCCAGGCAGCTTGGTTTTGATGTCTCTGTTATGGAACATATTTCGGTGGGAGCAAAAGTTCCACCATTTTCATGTATTTGCAATGTCGATTTCCCCCAGACAGCTTGGTTTTGGTGTCTCTGTTAGGGACCCGCCGCATGTTTCGTCAATTTCGACCACTCATAAGTGGATATTTCCGTTAGGATAGTGGTTGAGATTTTTCAATTGTTCGATAGTTAGTTTCATGACATATATTATTTTCTTCAATATAAAAAATTGTTATGGAGTGCCGAAGTCGATTGACGCAGAAATTTCATCAATCCATCATGATGAATCCATCTGGTCGGGGGAATTTTTCGTCAAAGAAATTTCCTCCGACTTGCACTGTGATCACGCGTATTCTAGAGCTTGCCACTCAGAGTGCATTCAAGGCGTGTTGTGTTATTTGGCATAGAAATCTCAACTAAGTACTAATAAAAATGATGCAAGTAATACTACGTTGAGACGGCGAAGTTCTTCTAGGAACGTTAGTGCCATTGAAGAAGAAGAAGAAGATCATGAAATGACTGAGCAATAAGCGTTTGAAATCGGACAATTTTCACGATGTGCTCGATTTTCAATTTTCAATTTGTACCCCAATATGTTCCCGAAAGACGTAATCCTACGTCAAAACAGTACGTTTTCCAATAAGAATTATGTGAATTACGTTGGTAATGGGTTTATTTTTCTATCGCCGCATGAATCATGAATTGTTAATATATTGGATCAAACTGAAAAACGATTTCATTAAAAATTATATTATTTAGCATTTCGATGTTTATTTAAAATTATATTTGAAGTAACTTTTATCGATGTCTGGTCAACGAATATTCGCTCGATTAATCGAATACTTATAGACATTTCCTCGAATGAATCGTTTATTGCAATATGCCCCTACGAAAATTTGAGACATTTCTAGACGTGATATGATGGTTCCCTGTTAGTTGTTAGTAGACAATGTAAAAATAAACAGTATTTTTGATCATAGTTTTATATAGTTTTTGTGGTAAGTGGAAAACAGTAAAATAAACTCTTTTGTTTCAAAACAAATTGATAGTCCTGAGAAGGACTGGAATGGTTTAATGGGTTGTACGGAATCTGCTGCGTTTCAGTCGGATGTAGCAGTTTAGTTTTGGGAGCGGTAGCTTTTACGGATTCGCTGATGCTTTCCTTGACCTTGGCGCAATCGGCTAGAGATGTGCCATCCGCTCATGAGCTGTTCCGAAGAATCGACTCTTTGAAGTGAGTTGACGCGGAACAGCTCGCAAAAAAAATCAAACAGCTCTTCAGCTCACTTTGATGATGATGAAGGAGAGAAAAGAGCTGTAGAATTGAAGAGAGTGTGTGAGCTGTAATATTCAAATGAACTGACCGTCTCTCGCTCTCCGTGTTATGATATCAGTTCAGTTTCATTTGTTCCTTGTCTTTTCAACTGTTATATTCGGGTTGACGGAATTGGGCTTTGTTTTAGGGGGCGCCAAAAATAATAATTGACTTTCAGGCAGAATGAGCACGTTTTTAAAATTCAAATTATGAATGAAAATTAAAATCTGTGTATTAAATTAGTCTAAAACACTTTGTTTGTAGGCGGTGAAAAAATCTCAAAAAATTCTTCTTGAAGACAATTTTATATTATAATGAAAAATGTATAGACAAAAATTCATTTAAATTTTAACATTTTAAACTGGCTTCGTCTTCTAATCTGATAAAGATTACACTATCGAGTTTGGGACCCAAATTGAAAGTCGCCACCAGATGTCGACTCTGACAACTGAGCTGAAGAGCTGTTCATAAAGAACAGCTCTTCTAGATGAGCTGAGCTGATCTGAGCTGTTCATCATGATGAGCTGGATTGCACACCTCTACAATCGGCTTCTGTGCGCCGATTTGCGAGGGTTTGATTGGTACCACCACGACGAGCTAAACGACGGATAGCGGGTGTGATACGATGCGATGCAATGCACTTCGCTCCTCTGCCTCTTTTACCGCATCCAATTGTTGATGTGAAGAGGAGCGCACCAGCAATGCACACTAGATTTAATTCGATGCTCTCCGCTGCTTCCTCTTCTTTGCTCCCTTTGCCGCTTCGCATCCATCGTTGGTTGCCGATGGCTTCCTCTCCTTTGCCGCACCGTATGGTGTTGGTTGATTTGTAGAGCACTGCACACTAGAAACCCAGATGTTTGCCGATCTGAGCGTTGAACGAGAATGAGAAATCCAAAAATGCTACCGTCCTTTTATATCAGTTGGTATGTGAGAAATAGGCGCCCCCCACTCGCTCGCCATGCAAATACTTGTCGGGGAACGAAAGAAGCGAAGCAGGCGAAAAAGAAATGACGTCAATTTCGACCAATCAGTACTGTTTGGATAGGGGTTGGATTTTTCAATTGTTCGATAGTTATTTACATGATATATATAATTTTATTCAAAGTGAAAAATTGTTATAGAGTGCCGCTATGTTTTGATGTAAAAATCTCATCAATCCGTCATGAAATGACTGAGCAATAAGCGTTTGAAATTGGACATTTTTCACGATGCGATCGATATTCGTTTTTCAATTTGTACCCCAATATGTTCCCGAAAGACGTAATCCTACGTCAAAACGGCTGGAGGACACGTGTGTAGATCTAATACGCTACAGTTACTTCAATCATTATAAACATCATTACTCATTTTGAATTAATATTTTCATACATGAGGTTGGAGGAGACGAATCAAACAAGAGAGTGCGATTATTATGTGTGTCGTTTGATGAATTGACGCAGTCAGGACAATGTCTTGAGCTGTGCCAATAATCTAGTAAAATCTAGCCCTCCTTCAGCAAAATCCAGCCCTTCTTCAGCCGAAAGATCCGCCATCTCTCTCAATGGTGTGATCCACCAAGGAATCTACGGAAAAAATGAAGATAGTCCCTAATTTGTGTTCTTTAATAGGAAACCACATTCACAAATTGTTTCTGATAAAAATTTAATATTATGAATAAAGTTTTGGCGGATATTCAAAGAGATTTATAGAAGAAATTTTAAGTTAGGACTGTCTTCTAAGTATTCAAACAACTTAGAGTAATGATTTTCAATCAAATTTTAGCAATTTAGAATTGCTTTCGAGCCTGCTGATCTGATCGAGAGTATATTAACAAATTGCGAATATGAAAACGGATTAATTATTTTGATGTTTATTTTGCGCCAAGTCAAGATTGTCACATTTTATAGCACGAGTGAATTGAGGTCGATCGGATTCCAGAATGCAAAAGACGAATCGTTAGATCCGACCCAGATTCAAAGCAATCGGATTCCAAAATATGGGTGACTGTTCGATATTGTTACCACAAACATGGTTCATAGCCTACGTGGTGATCTAAATCTTGTATTCACCATGCATTGCAGATGGAAAATGTACAAGGCGTTTTCCAAAAAGCATGAACGGGACTCAGCACACTATCACATAACACACTATCAATACATAAGTATTTTATATATATATATATATATATTATATATATATATATATATATATATATATATATATATATATATATATATATATATATATATATATATATATATATATATATATATATATATATATATATATATATATATATATATATATATATATATATATATATATATATATATATATATATATATATTGCGCTGTCAAAAAAGTCCTACGGTATTTCCGTCGTTGTAAGCGCGTAGTTCTAGTTGTATTCATTGTATCGAGTCATACTATAGCTTGTTGGAAAGGTATTTCTGCGCGCTATAATATAGTCCTTGACAGTGTTTCGTTTGGTTTAGTCGTTCGTGAGTTATAGTGTCGCAAATATGGAGCAAAATAAAGAGAAAATCCGACATATTTTACAGTACTACTATGACAAAGGCAAAAATGCATCTCAAGCTGCCAATAAAATTTGTGCAGTTTATGGACCCGATAC
Organism: Toxorhynchites rutilus septentrionalis; assembly: GCF_029784135.1. Classification (NCBI taxonomy): domain Eukaryota; kingdom Metazoa; phylum Arthropoda; class Insecta; order Diptera; family Culicidae; genus Toxorhynchites; species Toxorhynchites rutilus. The sequence goes on from NC_073746.1 coordinate 32,704,035, forward strand.
ATTTCCACCGCACAACGATGGTTTCAACGTTTTCGTTCTGGTGTAGAGGTCGTCGAAGATGCGCCACTCTCCGGAAGGCCTGTCGTCGAAAATTGCGACAAAATCGCTGAATTTGCCGAGAAAGACCGGCATAGAAGCAGCCGTAGCATCGGCCAAGAGCTGGGGATAAGTCATCAAACCGTTATTAACCATTTGAAGAAGCTTGGATTCACAAAGAAGTTCGATGTATGGGTGCCACACACCTTGACGCAAAAAACATCTTTGACCGTATCGACGCATGTGAATCGCTGCTGAATCGCAACAAAATCGACCCGTTTCTGAAGCGGATGGTGACTGGCGATGAAAAGTGGGTCACTTACGACAACGTGAAGCGCAAACGGTCGTGGTCGAAGACCGCTGAAGCGGCTCAGACGGTGGCCAAGCCCTCATTAACGGCCAGGAAGGTTCTGCTGTGTGTTTGGTGGGATTGTCAAGTAATAATCTATTATGAGCTGCTTCCCTATGGCCAAACGCTCAATTCGGACCTGTACTGCCAACAACTGGACCGCTTGAAGGTAGCACTCATGAAGAAGAGGCCATCTTTGATAAACAGAGGCCGCATTGTCTTCCATCAGGAAAACGCCAGGCCACACACTTCTTTGGTGACGCGCCAGAAGCTCCGGGAGCTCGGATGGGAGGTTCTTTTGCATCCGCCGTATAGTCCGGACCTTGCACCAAATGACCACCACCTGTTTTTGTCCATGGCGAACGAGCTAGGTAGTCAGAGGTTAGCCACAAAAGAGGCCTGTGAAAATTGGCTATCCGAGAATTTTAGTGCCAATAAGGAAGCGAGCTTCTATAACAGGGGTATTATGAAGTTGGCATCTCGTTGGGAACAAGTCATCGAACAAATCATCGAATTCAAAAAAAAATACCGCAGGACTTTTTTGACATATATATATATATATATATATATATATATATATATATATATATATATATATATATATATATATATATATATATATATATATATAGTTTCGCTGTTCAATGATAAATACTTATGTATTGATAGTGTGTTATGTGATAGTGTGCTGAGTCCCGTTCATGCTTTTTGGAAAACGCCTTGTACATTGTCCATCTGCAATGCATGGTGATACAAGATTTAGATCACCACGTAGGCTATGAACCATGTTTGTGGTAACAATATCGAACAGTCACCCATATTTTGGAATCCGATTGCTTTGAAGCTGGATCGGATTTAACGATTCGTCTTTTGCATTCTGGAATCCGATCGACCTCAATTCATTCGTGCTATAAAATGTGACAATCTTGACTTGGCGCAAAATAAACATCAAAATAATTAATCCGTTTTCATATTCGCAATTTGTTAATATACTCTCGATCAGATCAGCAGGCTCGAAAGCAATTCTAAATTGCTAAAATTTGATTGAAAATCATTACTCTAAGTTGTTTGAATACTTAGAAGACAGTCCTAACTTAAAATTTCTTCTATAAATCTCTTTGAATATCCGCCAAAACTTTATTCATAATATTAAATTTTTATCAGAAACAATTTGTGAATGTGGTTTCCTATTAAAGAACACAAATTAGGGACTATCTTCATTTTTTCCGTAGAGTCCTTGGTGGATCACACCATTGAGAGAGATGGCGGATCTTTCGGCTGAAGAAGGGCTGGATTTTGCTGAAGGAGGGCTAGATTTTGCTAGATTATTGGCACAGCTCAAGACATTGTCCTGACTGCGTCAATTCATCAAACGACACACATAATAATCGCACTCTCTTGTTTGATTCGTCTCCTCCAACCTCATGTATGAAAATATTAATTCAAAATGAGTAATGATGTTTATAATGATTGAAGTAACTGTAGCGCATTAGATCTACACACGTGTCCTCCAGCCGTTTTATTTTATCAGGATTGACTACAATAGCGAGACTGTTACTTCGCATTCCGAGCATGTGTGTGTTCAGAATAATTTCAATAATTCATTGTGCTCATCCGAAAAGGTTTCCAGCTCTCCGGCGATGCACCTAGCTTTAGTCGAATTGAGGTTAGTTGCGTATGTATGGGGTGAAAGCTCGATGAAGAGGACGAAGTGGCATCTGGCTTTCTACAATATACAAAAAATCGTCCTGTTTTTGATATTGTTTGTATAAAAAATACACATATCGTGATTAAAAATAGGAGATAGGGGTGAAAATTGGTTATATAAACCAAACGATTTTCAAACCAAATTTATGCAAAAAATACAAAAAAAAAATGAGTGGGTTATATCTATGATATAACCGCAAGGTTGACGTGGAACTACCTTAGCTTAGCAATCATTCGTTTGTATTGATTAAATTCTTGATTGAATGAAACAGTTTCCAAATTCAATTGAGTTCAATATATTTGCTCTGTGAGTGAAAAAAATTAACAAATGCCGTGTAAAGTCAATTAATTTATTGTGATTGATTGTTCTTCGTTACAAGTAAATTTAATGACGGACCTTTTACGTTTGGTAATGACTAGAACAAAATATATGTACGGAAGAATTATCAAACGTTTGATGAACCAGCCTAAGGCTGAAAATCTTTCCAATAAAGACAAAAAAAAATTATCAAACGATTATTTTATTTTACATTTCCCTCTGAAGTTTACATCCCAAATATGTACATACTTCTCGAATTTCGAATTTGCTTGAAACTGGGAAGTTCATTCGCTTCTAGTGTCTGCACGATTTTCCCAGGTTCCTCAGTTTAGAAGATCATGTTAGGACAGACATATTCCACTCTGCACAAAGGCAAGCGAGGACAAAAGTACTCGCAGTTTGCATTTATTTGCAGAGCCGATTTCCCCAGAAACCTCGGTTTTGAAGTCTGTGTTAGGGAAACACATTTCAATCGGAACAAAAATACCCCCGATTTGTATGAATTCGCAATGCCGATTTCCCCACGCTCCATGGATTTGAAGTCTGTGTTAGGGAAACACATTCCAGTCGGAACAAAAATACCCCCGACTTGCATGAATTTGAAATACCGATTTCTCCAGGCACCTTGGTTTAGAAATCTCTATTAGGGAACACATTTCGGTGGGAACAAAAGCTCCCCCTACTTTCGTGTGTTCTTCTTCTTCTTTTTGGCTTTAAGAGGGTTTAAACTTTTCAGTTCACTCGCCTTTAGGCTCTTTTGTGTGCTTGCAATGCCGATTTCGCTGCTTGGTTTTAAAGTCTGTGTTAGGGAACATTTTTCGATGAGAACAAAAGTCCCCCTACTTTCATGTATTTGCAATGCCGATTTCCCCAAGGCTGCTTGGTTTTGATGGTAGTGTTAGGGAAACCGTAAATCGGGCCAATCAAAACGATGCAGTTAGGGCGTTTAGATAACGCCTAATATTTTACAGTTATTCCATTGTTTATCTAATGAAAAACAACATTTTGTTAGTTGCGATAGATGCGTAGAAATATTCCCTATCAAATGATGCAAACATCTCTCCTATCCAGTACGAAATGTTCGAGCTATAAGCATTCGAAATCTTTCATTTTTTCCTGCATGTTCTGTGTTTAGGTTTTCATTTTACCCTCCATATATTCCGGTTAGACGTAGTCCCACGTCAAAAAAGATTCAGAAAAAAAATCTTGCATAGGCTCACCCAAGTTGGTATTAAATATACAGTGATCGCTATCCTAGCAGTATCATATATAGTTTACGACCTATTCTCATGCCTAACAAGTTTTTTGAGTATGATTTCATTAAAATTGGTCTAGCCCTTTCAGAAGAGTTCGACCACGAACATCGTGACACGAGCATTCCTCGTCGATTATTTGCAAGAGACGGACACACATTGTCCGTCCTCCGCTACAATATCGAAGCTGGAAAGTTTTTTTTCCCCCTCCGCCAAAGTGATTTTTGGTTGTTGTTTTTTTTTCTTTCGTCCATTGGTGACAAGTTAAGTGCCAACGCATCCGGAACAACGAGGAAGCAGCACCTCTCCAGCGACGCTGGACCGGTGTTCTGTGAATTGGTTCCATTGAGCGTCACATTTGTATCTTCACCAAACATCAAACAGAGAAGTACAATAGAATAGTTTTTGCCGTCTCGCTATTGTGCTTATACCGTAGCGTGCAGCGTTGTATAGCTCCCTGAATAGGGTTGTTCAAGTTGTTCGAACTTATCAGACTAAATTTTTTTATTGAGTTTTTATTTATTAATTTTTTTTTTTTTTACGAAATTATTGTTTTTTTTTCAAGAAGATTATTGATTTGAGCTAGTTTTTAGTTTAAGTTAGTTTTTAGTCTAAGTTAGTTTTAAGTTGAGTTTTTGCGCGAGTGTGTGCGTGTGAGTTGTGTGTGTGCGTGCGAGTTTTTTTTATTCGTTTTCATAGGCGGTTGCGCACCGTCTTCGCAACCGTTATGACATCTGCTGATGCCAATGTTGCGCGGACGCGTTATTATCAACAGTCCTCGAAGGCACCATGGGTTGTTTTCTTTCGGCCCAAGGAAAAATCTTTGAGAACTCTTGATATTTCAAGAGATTTGCTGCGTAATTATAAGGGCGTCTCGATACATAAAGAGAGACCGGACAAACTGCGTGTAGAAGCACCGACTTTTGATGTGGCCAACAAGATTGTTGACCACGAAGTTTTTAACAGGGAGTATCACATCTACATCCCTTCTCGAGAAGTGGAGATAGAAGGCGTAGTAACCGACGCGAGTCTGAGTGTCGATGAACTAAAACAAGCGTCGGGTTCCTTCAAAAACTCGATGATTGGAGATCTTGTAAAGATCCTGGATGTTAGAAATCTGCATTCAGCATCTTTGGAAGAAAATAAAAAAGTTTATTAGCCCTCGCACTCTTTTCGAGTTACTTTCGCAGGTTCTGTTCTCCCAAACTATGTGAAAGTAGAAAATGTTTTTTTCCCAGTGCGCCTGTTTGTACCGCGGGTTTATAATTGTACCAAATGTAAAAAGTTGGGACACTCGGTTAGCCACTGCGGCAACAAATTTCGTTGCGGCAAATGTGGCGATAAACATAGTGAGGATTCTTGCACTCAAACACTGTGGCGAGAATCCTCACCCTCTACAAGAGTGCCCAAGGTACAAACAGCACTCCGATAAAGTGAAGCGTTCTATCGCTGGACGCTCCAAGCGGACTTATGCTGAAATGCTAAAGACCGCATCAGCCGCTCAAAATGAAAACCAATTTTCGGTTTTGTCATCTCAAGAATCGGATTCTGATTCTGATGAGGGTCATACTTCGGCTGCACCAGAATCTTCAATAAAGGATGAATCATCAAAAAGAAAGCTCTCTTCACCAATGGTGCACCGTAAGAAAGCTAAAATGACCCTCGGAAGATTGTCTAATTCCAAGGGTAATAGTAGCAAAAAAACGAATCCGAAGGCTCCTTCTCAGCCAGTTCCTGGTTGCAGCAAGGATTTTACGTCATTACCCAGAGAAGAGAGACATAAAAACGCTGCTCCTCGATCTTCTCGTAGAAAATTCGCGTCTAATCGAGGATTGATAGCTTTTTCGGACATTGTGGACTTCATACTAAACACGTTCAAAATTCAAGACCCCCTCAGAAGCCTTATTTCTGCCTTGCTTCCATCTTTAAAGTCTTATCTTAAGCAATTGACTGCTTCATGGCCCCTCCTTGCATCAATCATATCTTTCGATGGATAATTCATCTAACGTAGTAGAAGATATGATCAATGTGCTACAATGGAACTGCCGTAGTCTAGTGCCTAAACTAGACTCGTTCAAATTTTTACTTCAAAATTATGATTGTGATATATTCGCTTTTTCCGAAACATGGCTTTCTTCTGACACAGAACTCAACTTCCACGAATTTAATTTTATTCGCCTGGATAGAGATGATTCCTATGGAGGAGTACTTTTAGGGATCAAAAAGTGCTACTCTTTCTATAAAATTCCTCTCCCAGCTCTATCAGACGTCGAAATCGTCGCTTGTCAAATAACTGCAAAGAATAAAGAACTCTGCATAGCTTCAGTATACGTTCCCCCGAATACTTCCATTAGCCGCAGTCAACTTTGGAATCTAATTTCGATTCTCTCAACCCCAGTTCTAATTTTGGGTGACATGAACTCCCATGGTACTGGGTGGGGCGATCTTTATGATGACGCTAGGGCGGCTATTTTTTACGATTTATGTGACGATTTCAACTTGACTATCTTGAACACTGGTGAAGTGACACGAATTGCAAAACCTCCGGCTCGGGAAAGCCGACTCGATCTATCTTTGTGCTCAAACTCGCTATCATTAGATTGTCAGTGGAAGGTCATCAATGATCCCCATGGTAGCGATCACTTGCCAATCAATATATCAATCAAGTGTAGCCCGCAATCCACTGAACCATCTCGAGTTCCATTTGATCTAACAAGGAACATCGACTGGCAAAAATTTGCAACGGCGTTAACAATCGGTGTCGAATCAATAGATATACTTCCACCATTGGAAGAATATCGATTCTTCGTCGATTTATTGTATAAAAGCTCACTGGAAGCACAAAAAAGAAGAGTTCCAAGTGCTTCATTTAAAAGAAAACCAGCCACTCCTGGCTGGGACGATGAATGCACAAAATTGTATTTGAAAAAATCTGATGCTTTCAAAGCTTTTCGCAGACATGGAACATCCACACACTTCGAGGAATATTCAAAGCTTGAAATACAGCTGAAACAACTAGTTAAAGCAAAAAAACGCGGTTACTGGCGCAATTTCATCGAAGGTCTTTCTCGTGAAACCTCAATACGCACCTTGTGGAGGGTAGCTCGCAACATGCGTAACCGCTCATCTACCAACGAGAGTGAAGAATACTCCAACCGATGGATATTCGATTTCGCTAAAAAGGTCTGTCCAGACTCAGTTCCAGCCCAACAAATTCTTCGAGAAACGTCTCCGAGCGGTGGACCTCTGGACAGACCATTCTCAATGCTGGAATTTTCTATGGCTCTTCTTTCATCGAACAACTCTTCACCCGGAAGCGATATGATTAAATTCGTTCTTCTAAAAAATCTTCCCGATATCGCGAAAAGACGCTTGCTAGACTTATTCAATACTCTACTAGAAAACAATATTGTGCCACCCGAATGGAGACAGGTCAAAGTGATAGCAATTCAAAAGCCTGGCAAACCAGCGTCTGATCATAACTCATACCGTCCGATTGCTATACTCTCGTGCATTAGAAAATTGCTGGAGAAAATGATCCTTCGAAGACTCGATCAATGGATCGAGACAAATAATTTGCTATCAACTACAGAATTTGGGTTTCGCAAGAGCAAAGGAACAAACGATTGTCTAGCGTTGCTTTCTACAGATATTCAACTGGCCTTTGCGCACAAGGAGCAACTGGCTTCAGTATTCTTGGATATTAAGGGAGCTTTTGATTCAGTTTCCATAGAAATTCTGTCAGACAATCTGAACAGATGTGGACTTCCTGGAATTTTGAATAACTTCTTGTACAATTTGTTGTCAGGAAAGCAAATGAACTTCACCCTTGGACAGCTGACAACTTCCAGAAATAGTTATATGGGTCTACCCCAAGGCTCATGTCTCAGCCCCCTTCTTTATAATTTTTATGTGAAAGATATTGACAGTTGTTTGGCAGAACAATGCACGCTAAGACAACTTGCAGATGATGGTGTGGTTTCCGTCAGAGGTCCCCATGCCGAAAACTTGCAAAGACCATTGCAAAATTCCCTAGATAACTTGTTTTCTTGGGCAAGGAACTTAGGGATAGAATTCTCGCCGCAGAAAACAGAACTGGTAGTGTTTACTCGAAAGCGGTCCCCAGCCCAATTGCAACTTAAGCTTTTGGGGAGAAACATTACCCAATCATTGACCTTCAAGTACCTTGGTGTCTGGTTTGATTCAAAATGCACTTGGAATACCCACATTACGTATTTGAAGCAAAAATGTCAAAAAAGAGTCAACTTTCTCCGCTCGATTTGCGGCACGTGGTGGGGAGCTCATCCGGGAGATCTCATAACGCTTTATAAAACAACTATTCTATCTATTCTGGAGTATGGCTCTTTCTGCTTTCTCTCAGCAGCTAAAAGTCACCTTCTAAAATTGGAACGAATTCAATATCATTGTCTGCGTATAGCTCTCGGCTGTATGCACTCAACGCATAACATGAGTCTCGAGGTTCTAGCAGGAGTAACTCCTCTACAGAACCGATTCTGGGAACTTTCTCTCAGAATACTGGTGAAATGCGGTATCACGAACACACTTGTGATTGAAAACTTTGATAAAATGCTTCATCTAAATATACAATCTCGGTTTATGAGAATTTATCATCACTATATTTCATCAGATATTTGTCTTCCATCGTTTACTCCAGACCGTGCTCACTTCACCATCAGCAGTTCCTCAATTGAATACGATCTGTCGATGAAACAAGCAATACTTGGGATTTCAGATCAGCTTCGACCAACTTTCATTCCCCGTATTTTTAACCGAAAGTACCAAAAAGTCAATTGCATGAAAAGATACTTCACTGATGGGTCTCGCCTCAATGGATCCACTGGCTTCGGTGTTTTCAATGAAAATTCAAGCGCCTTCCGTAAACTGCAGGAACCTTGTTCCGTTTATGTTGCTGAGCTGGCAGCAATCGACTTCGCATTGGGGATGATCTCCAACAAGCCTGCAGACCATTACTTCATTTTCTCGGATAGTCTCAGTTCGCTTGAGGCTCTCCAGTCGATGAAAACTAGTAGGCACCCATCTTATTTCCTCACAAAAGTGAGACAGCAGATGAGTGCACTGATCGAAAGATCTTATAAGTTAACCTTTGTTTGGGTCCCCTCTCATTGCTCAATTCCTGGCAATGAGAAGGCGGACACTCTCGCAAAGGTGGGTGCCCAGGAAGGCGAATTGTTTGATAGACAGATTTCATACGATGAATTTTTCCAATTACTGCGTCAGAGTTCCCTCTTGAGTTGGCAAACCGATTGGGACACTGGAAGTCTTGGGCGGTGGTTATATTCAATTATTCCAAAGGTTTCTTCGAGAGCGTGGTTCAAAGGTTTGGACTTAAGTCGTGACTTCATTCGTGTAATGAGTAGACTTATGTCCAACCACTACTCGCTAGATGTGCATCTCCACAGAATAAATCTTGTTCAAAGCAACGTCTGTCGGTGTGGAAACGGTTACGATGACATCGATCACGCAGTTTGGCAATGTACGGATAATTACGCAGCCAGAGAGTACCTTTTGAATGCCCTTGAGGTCCAAGGAAGACAACCCTATGTTCCTGTTAGAGACGTGTTGGGAACTCGCGACATCTGCTATATGCAGTTGATCTATATGTTTGTGAAACGGTCTAGTATAAGTATTTAATGCTTTTGTGTTTTTCTTTTTCGTTATTAGTTTGTTTGTCTTGTCCCCCCATCTCACCGTCGCCCACCCTCGACAGCTAGTCGAACACCAGATGCTATCCCTGGTCATTATGCACAATGCTACAGTGCGTGCGGCAACCCTCGGTTGAGACAACGATACCTCATATCCATATCCCCAACCTGACCCGTCCCACAAAAATGTTGCCCTTTTAACCTCGAGTAAACCGCGAGTATTCGGTCGAATCCTACTAAACATAGAAATTAGTTGAAACTTTGTATAAACAAACCTTGAATTAGCGGCTCCGCAAAGCTTATGCGATTGAGCCTTACAAATAAATGAACTGGATAAAAAAAAAATCGTGACACGAGAATTTTATATATAAGATAGATATAGATTAGCTTTTTTTTGTTACATATTAGTTTTTTGCTGCACAGTTCGAGCTGAGATAGTTGCGTCCACTACCAGGAGGCTCATTCGAGCTCTTTGGTGTGGGGGATAGCGGAGGGTGTTAAAAAAAAGAAAATACTGTGCCACCGCAATCAAGTCTGTGATTGGAAATGCACAGTATGGTCATCAGCTCACTCCCAATCACAATCAGTAACAATCTATAACAATGCAATCATTGTGAAGTTACGTTCAAAAATGAGTTTTAAAATACCATCGTCCAGGACGATATTTTCAATTGAATTTTTCAATATTTCATACACAGTTCTGTCTTTTTTGTGTGGTTTATTTAATTTATAAACTTTGTCGCTTACGAATAAATATTTACATCAATGTATTAATTTCACTTATGATCATCTCTTTTTCATCATCTGTAGAGGTTCACACCTAAATCTCCTATACTCCACTACGGTTTTTTGATACATATTATCAAAACCTCAAAATATCACTTATGTTTGATCGCGAGGAGAAATTTTCCACAGAACTGAGCTCGGGTCGCAGGCCCGTTATAGCGCAGAATAGATCTGGCATGTCTCTGCTGAGGTCAAACGTATCGCTTTCAATGAGACAATGTGGGTACATAAGCTCCAACTTCTTGAACAAGTCCATATTCTCTTTGTCCTCGGCATTCTCCTCACGCGCACGGCCAAATACATTGTCAAACGAAACTCTCGTCTCCACATTACAGTCCCTGAAGCGGCAGTATTCAAGCTGCGGCAGTTCGGATAGAATTCTGTAGATTGGCGCCTCTTCCTGTTTGTAAAAAAAGAATGAAAATAGAATCAGAAAACACAGTTTTTTATGTAATGTAAAATTACTCACTACATTGACCGCGGTCAGCTTCAGCGTTGTTAACTTCTTCAATGCGCAAATCTGATTGATTAGAGGATTTTCCAAAACCATCTCCTTAAGATGCAATTCCTCCAATTGTTGATTAATGATACCCAAATATCTTATCAGATTTGAGTTCGCGGCAACCGATCTTGCACTCACTTTGAAAATGTATTCGTTCTCAATGCACAACCGTTTCAGTTTCGGGGCACTTTCAAACGGCACAAATGAATCAACGTATGTTGACATCTTTTCAAGTAGTGGCAGAGATAACTTGTTAACCGACCTGTGGCTGTGTATGTCAACACGCAAGCATAGCTTCTTTAGCTTTTTGAGATCACCTATTGCGTTGAAGGAGTCATCACGCATGGCGGTTCCGTGGACTATCAATGTCTCTAAATTTTTGGCGACTTGGAAAATATCTTTGTAAGTTGCACAGAACGAGCTATCGTCGTCACATATTTTCAAATATTTCAATTGAGCGAAGATTTGAAGATATCTGTCGTGAGAATCGTAGGGTTCGTAAGGTCTAGCAAAATGGAAACCACTCGCAGTACTGAGCGTCAGGCTGTGTAGATTTGTAAATGTGCCGGACCCAATTATACTGAACAACAATTGTTGGTCCTGGAACTTCACATCAAGCTCCTGGATCTGAGTGCTAAACATCTGCAGGAATGGGCTTATCGTCAGGCCCATGTCTTCCAACTGTAGCTTTGTCAAATTCGGTGCCTTTACAAGGCTGTGGGAAATTTCAACGCGGTTAACTCTTACTGAAGCACTGTAGCTAATTTTCCTCAGGTTCGGGAAGTTCCAGCACTGCAAGCTTCCAAACACATCATCTAGCGAGAAATGGCACATTTCGAAATTCAGATCCTCAACGTTGAACATCACCTCCTCGTGAGATAGGAACTTTTGTAGCGCTTCCAAAAAGCAGGTTTGTCGCTCGGCTGGAACCAACGCATCCGAAATCGTGTACGCGGGGTAGCGTTTCATCCTGTCAGAAACCTGTATACCAAAGTCACTGCAAAGGTTGGCTACGGAGATGTTGAACCGATGCTTCCGAATGTACCGATTGCTACTCAGAATATCGTACCATAGTTTACAAGTACGCATGGCAGAAAACTGATCTCTGATTTTTAACTTATCGAAGATTAAATAGAATGTCTCCACCGGGAGCTGATTGATATAGTTTTGAGACATGATCACAACCGAATATACGAATTAATGCACTTAAGTTACGAGAGAATCGTGAGCTTGAATGTGAGAATGAGAATGAATGTATGTACCGAGATCATCCGTCCTCTGAACAAATCTGAACTGATAAACTACCAGGTTCTATCAGGTTTTTTATAGCTGTCAGCACTGCAGAAGCCTTAAATCTACCTCGTAGTGGGTACACATTGGGAAAACATACCTACCAAAGCTACCTAGCTAGCAGGAACAGCTGCATGTTGAAGTCTGGCAATCCAGAAAACACTACCAGGTATAACTCTACATTGAGATTGTACTGAGTTCCATCTCTGCCTGCTCCAGAAAAGATGCTAGCAAGTGAATTTCAGTGTAGCAAGTCAATTTCAGTGTAGCTACCCGCTCTCTCAGGTGGTTAGCTGTTTTATATGAACACATCCAGTGGTTCGATCATAACATGTAACAAAGCAAAAAATGTCACGAGGAACAACTTAAACAATGTTTTCTCCAGGAATATCATTTGTTAAATGACTTTGAAAATGCTGGAAACATCCGGCATAAGGTTACGAAAATCAATAAAAACTAAATTTTTAAAGAAAACTTCGCCTTTGAAGACTGTGAATGCAAGTTTCAATGAAGTATTGTTATTTTAATTTTTTGAACTACATTACTACATTACATTACATTACTTATTAATGTTAGCTCTATTTTTTTGTTATAGAAACAATACAGTCTTAGTCTCACAGACCGAAATCAAAAGTTTTGTTTTGAGGAGGCTAAATTAAACGACAATTGAAACAGAATGAAGTAGAAAAAACAGGAAGTGGGTATATAGATATCTATGGTATAACCGCAAGGGTGACGTAGGACTATCGTTGATTTAGAGATCATTTGTTTGAAGTTGAATCTAAATCCATTCTGAATGAATGAATAAATGAATATTTGGGGGACTTCGAAAACGAGAGCGTTATGTTGGAAGCTCAAGGTTTTATACATCCAATATTGGATACAAAAAACGTTGTTCTGAAGAATAATCTTCAGAAGCTTTCCTGCTAACTGCACTTGATTGACAAATCACAAAACCAAATGTATGTGGTCGCAGTATTATATGGATATAAAACATTAAAATAAACTCGCATGAATGTATTTTTCAATTCACAGGGAACTGGCAGATTATTTTTTAGCAACGATTAGATCTTTCCGGAATTTTCTCGATGCTGAATGGCATCCAAACGAAAATACTCCTTTCAGTTTGGCCTGCAAAAAACTTTTCTGAACTCTAATCCATCAAATTTGGAGACCCTAAAAGGGCCGTTGATTATATGCTAAGCTAATATAGCACACTCTCCTTGGATTCGACAGGCCAGCTGAATGTCCTTGGGCATGGTGTGACGCGTTTTGTTGGATAGCACACAAATTGGTATCTTCGAATAGGCCTCCTGCAGCGTCATAACCGTGGAACTTTGGAAGCGCAAGTTGGTTTTGAAGTCCTGAGCAATTTCACGAATCAAATGCTGCAAAGGTAGCTTGCGGATCAGCAATTCGGTCGACTTCTGATAGCGACGAATTTCACGCAAAGTTCCCGGTCGATAGCGATGCGGCTGGTGCGCTTATCCGAGCTGCTTTCGTGGTGCCTTACCACCGAAAGACTAACGAGCTGTCTGCTTGGTCCCAAACAAACGAGTCCTCACGGTGCGAGAGTAGAGTAAGAAATGAACGAAAGCAAAGGAAGCACCATATTATATAAGCCATAAAAGTATAGAATGTAAACCCCACCCTCTTTATTATATAAGCTTACTGTATACTTACTTCGATGTTATTCGTTTCTCTCCTCCTGATGGATTCCCTTCTGGCCTAAGGTGCACAAACAGGCTCTTGGTGACACCGTTCATCAGCGCTTTCAAGATAAACGAAGTTAGCTTCACCACAACAGCGACAACATGCTCCAATCGCTGTTCAATTATAACTGAGTTGGTTTCAGAGCGGCGCTCGCTTATATACCGATTGGTGATTTCAATAGCCTGTTTTGAAAGCAATTTTAAGGCTATTGAAACAAGTTTTTGGATGAAAAAGTAACAAGTATATAACGCGTAGACATTTTATCTTTCGAATGAAGTGTTTATCATACCATTTCGTTCAATTGTTTAAGAGCTATTAACGCTCAAAATCTCGGTCTCCGGCGTAACGCTTTCGTTTTCGAAACTTTGATTTTACACCCCGGTATAGAAATGAAGGACGTAGCCCTACGTCAAAAAAAATATATATTTTTTTCATTCAATTATACAATGATTCTCCTCTAATTGGACATCTAGCTTATTGGACAGACCTGTAATGCAACAGGGATAGTTGGATATTTAATCATCTAACACACTTATTGTAAACATTCTTTGCGCAAGTTTCTACAACACGATACATTTTTAGGAGTGTTTTCAACCATTTTCCAACCATTTCACTAGATCATGTATTTTGCACACTTTTTTAATGATTATGCGTTAGAGTTTCAATAATTTCCCTATTTTAACTTGTTTTTCACATCGTGTTGTATTTGTATTTGTTGTCCAATTACAAGTCACCATCGCCTCTAATGCGACACTGAGTGGTACCTTTGTATGTCCAGTTAGAGATTAATCACTGTATTTGTTTACTTCAAATAAATACAAATAACGCCTAAAAATACAAAACATATTGTCTTAAATTATTAAAACACGCACGGTCTGTGACACCGTGCAAGAGTATACGAGTTATACGAGTTACGCGCGAGTACAAGAGAATTGAAACTTTGTTTTATTGTCTAGTACAGTAATTTACATTTAATGCGACAGTTTGCTAATTGGACAGACCTGTAATGTGATACGTTTAACTCGACATTTTTACCTCTATTTGAACATTTTTGTAAACATCGAGTTCGGGGCCCAAATTATGGCCCCACATTGAAAGTGGCCACCAGACGTCGACACTGTACCACTCGCATCGAAAATGTCCGATTACAGGTCAAAATCGCCTCCAATGCGACACTGAGTGGTTTCTCCGCATGTCGCATTAAATGTCAATTACTGTACTGCATTCATTTTCCAATGACTTTTTTAAACAGTCAACGTTTGGTAGACCGCAGCCTAACATTTGCGCAAATAGTCGCCCGTAATACCCAAAAGTTTGGCTACCCCTGATCTATATGAATAAAAATGGAAGATCAAATATGTTGCTAAGCGCAAACCCCGAAGAAGGAATAGTCCGATTTGAACCGTCTTTATTTTGTTGTATTTCTCTGTCCATAGATCAATATAGTGGAGAGAATAGTCGGAAATTTTTCGGAAAACTCTAAAAGAACGTCGGAAAGTTCGGAAAATTGAATACCCATATGTTCGAAAATTACATCATGATAAGCGTTGTTAGTCCATTCCCTATTTGCGCTTGCAGAATTGATCTTTGTTTGAAGGTGAAAATTGATTTTCTGGCGAAATAATGAAATCCTACACCCAAACTAGCGTTCGCAGAAAACATTTCATCTTCAGCAGAAAAGCTGCTTTTTCGTCTGCTGAAGGGTCAAATTTGTATTTTCTAAGAGTAAAAGTATAAAATAAGTAAAAAAATTTGGGACGTGGGACATATGATGAATTCGCTAATTGTGGATAATGGAAATCCAACGTGCCCAACGTGTTTATTTTAGTCTTATAAATGCCCTAGACTAATGAAGGAGCGGTGTGATAACTGCTAACTGCTACTTGCCTAATTATTTACTTGCTTTTAGTACATTATTATGTTTAATCACAATGGAACCGTTTAACTTAAAAAGTTTTTTTTACTTATTTTATTTTCTAGTTTTTAGTACATTGTCTGTTTCATTACAATATTTATCTACAATAAAACCGTTGTACTATATTCTATTAGTCAAATCATTTCATTCAATACCGATACTGAGTGGATTGCAAAAAAATATATGTGTTCTCCAAGTCAAGTTCGTTCGTTCCATACACATATTAGGCTGTCAAAAAAGTCCTGCGGTATTTTTTTTGAATTTTCATTTGTTCATAAAATTAGTTACAATCATCTGTTTTAAGTCAAATATGCGCCGTTTTGTTCGATGACTTGTTCCCAACGAGATGCCAACTTCATAATACCCCTGTTATAGAAGCTCGCTTCCTTATTGGCACTAAAATTCTCGGATAGCCAATTTTCACAGGCCTCTTTTGTGGCTAACCTCTGACTACCTAGCTCGTTCGCCATGGACAAAAATAGGTGGTGGTCATTTGGTGCAAGGTCCGGACTATACGGCGGATGCAAAAGAACCTCCCATCCGAGCTCCCGGAGCTTCTGGCGCGTCACCAAAGAAGTGTGTGGCCTGGCGTTGTCCTGATGGAAGACAATGCGGCCTCTGTTTATCAAAGATGGCCTCTTCTTCATGAGTGCTACCTTCAAGCGGTCCAGTTGTTGGCAGTACAGGTCCGAATTGAGCGTTTGGCCATAGGGAAGCAGCTCATAATAGATTATTCCTTGACAATCCCACCAAACGCACAGCAGAACCTTCCTGGCCGCTAATGAGGGCTTGGCCACTGTCTGAGCCGCTTCAGCGGTCTTCGACCACGACCGCTTGCGCTTCACGTTGTCGTAAGTGACCCACTTTTCATCGCCAGTCACCATCCGCTTCAGAAACGGGTCGATTTTGTTGCGATTCAGCAGCGATTCACATGCGTCGATACGGTCAAAGATGTTTTTTGCGTCAAGGTGTGTGGCACCCATACATCGAGCTTCTTTGTGAATCCAAGCTTCTTCAAATGGTTAATAACGGTTTGATGACTTATCCCCAGCTCTTGGCCGATGCTACGGCTGCTACTATGCCGGTCTTTCTCGGCTAATTCAGCGATTTTTTTTCGCAATTTTCGACGACAGGCCTTCCGGAACGTGGCGCATCTTCGACGACTTCTACACCAGAACGAAAACGTTGAAACCATCGTTGTGCGGTGGAAACGGAAACTGTATCGGGTCCATAAACTGCACAAATTTTATTGGCAGCTTGAGGTGCATTTTTGCCTTTGTCATAGTAGTACTGTTAAATATGTCGGATTTTCTCTTTATTTTGCTCCATATTTGCGATACTATAACTCACGAAGGACTTAACCAAACAAAACACTGTCAAGGACTATATTATAGCGCGCAAAAATACCTTTCCAACAAGCTATATTATGACTCGATACAATAAATACAACTAGAACTACGCGCTTACAACGACACCTCGCGGAAATACCGCAGGACTTTTTTGACAGCCTAATATCTCAATTAACATTTTTTGAGATAACATGCAATCAGCTATTTCGTTGTAGCGGCGGATAAATTGGATTTTTCAATATCATGGGATAAGCAGTTTAACAATGACAGCATAATAAAGGTGTTTTATAAATTCGGTCAGTTCCTATTGGTCAAATTAATAGAAAGTGTGGGACATCCCTACAGACATACAAACAAACATTTCAAGCTAAATAAAACCGTTTAAACCGTTTAATAAAGTAATTTGATATTTCGTGATTGCGGCCATCTCGGATTTGGATTTTTCATGGTCTACTAATCAAGCCCTTTCATTTGATACCCATATTAATGGGGTTTTGAGAAAATATGTAGTAGCGTTTAGATAACGCTTGACATTTAACAGCTATTCAACTGTTTATCTCATGGAAAATAATATTTTATTAATTGTGATAGACGCGTGGAAATATTTTCTATTAATTGATGCAAACATCTTTCCAATCTATTAAGAAATGTTCGAGTTACAAGCATTCGGAATCTTTATTTTTTTCCTGCATGTTCTGTGTTTAGGTTTTCATTTCACCCCTATATAATACGGTTAGACGTAGTTGAAAAATAATAATTCCCATATGTTTAACAATGACATCGTTGTTAGTCCAGTTGGATTTCACGTTTACGGAATTAAGCTTCGTGTTCTGTTGGTGTGAAGAGAAAAAGGCAATGAATACTCAGGAGAAATAAAGCGGTTTGAAAATGAAAATTATGAATGAAAATTTACATTTATGTAACAAACATATATTCCATGTCAAGGAGAAAGATGTTATTTGCAAGTGAATCAAGAATCTTGAGCTAAAATTGTGTCTGAAAATAAATTTTCATTATAATGACGAGATTAGGTAGAAGTACTAGGAAATTTATAATGAAAAAGGAAATTGTAAAGAACCAATTAAAAAATATATCAACGAAACACTCAATTCTCAATTAATGAATGAATGATTATTTCGGGGAACTTAAAAACGAGAGTGTTACATCGGAGTCACAAGGTTTTAAGCCTCGATAACTCTTTGT
The DNA here is from genome assembly GCF_029784135.1 of Toxorhynchites rutilus septentrionalis. Classification (NCBI taxonomy): domain Eukaryota; kingdom Metazoa; phylum Arthropoda; class Insecta; order Diptera; family Culicidae; genus Toxorhynchites; species Toxorhynchites rutilus. The sequence continues at coordinate 32,722,141 of NC_073746.1, forward strand.
TGACTAAACGAAGTGCCATGACCACCTCATCTCATTCGAAATTTCAAATGTCCACGAGTTATATGCCTCGCCAACAATTGATAGAGTCGAAGAAGTTTTAAGTCTCTATAACAACAACAAATTATTGAAATCACAAAAATCTATAAATACGGGTACTTGCT